>NW_010523860.1:12883-13803 GCF_000687285.1 Phaethon lepturus | reverse complement strand
CCCCCCCCCCCCGCAGGACGTGTAGTTGTAACATGTCAGATCTAGTTTTACCACTTTACCCAAAGAGGCGTGGTCAGTGACTCAACATGATTGTGCTTTATGAAAGGGGAGTACTTCCATGCAGCTGACTGTGTTCATTGTTTGCAGAACATAGAGGTACAAAGCCAAAGCACTTGCTGCAGATTTTGGGGTGATGTCATCTATTTGGAGACGGCAGTAAATGAAAACGGAATCTGTTTTGTATGGTAGTAAACTTCTGTGATCAGCTTTTTACTGTCAGTCTGCGTAAGAGATCTCAATTGTGTAGCAATGATTGAATACTTAAGTGGGAAGCTTTAATAAGAAAATCTTAATTTTTGTTTTATCTTAGCAACAGGCACTGTCTACTTCTATTTTTGTTGTATGAGGCTGTACACAGAATCCTGATGTTGGTTATAGCCTTTCACTTGCACTGAAACAAGCAGTTGCAGTGAAAACTTAAACTACTGTCTAAATCTGGAATATATGTGACACATTAGAAATCAATCACTTGAATCAAACTGCTTTTCATTGTTTCTCAGTGTAAAATCAGTTCATGAATGTAATACAGGGACAAAAACTTTTTGAAGTTTTTTGTCTTTCTGTAATTCTCAGAGAGTGGATGCATGCTCAGTTCTGTGTACTTAGACTACACAATGTATATTAGCAGGCAAAATGGAAGTTGCAAGATCAGGTCTCCTATGAAAATCATAGATGTGCTCAATTGATTATGGTTGGTAACTTGAGGCATTTTGGTTTCCTCTGACCCATAAAAAGTACATTCCTCATTTACCTGAGTCTTAGGTGGAAGTTACTTCAGAGAATTCATGTAGTCTAAGATCTAGACTTACTTGCACCCCAAAATGAGGGGTAGAGCAACCAGAGAACTTTTACACCACGCT
>NW_010523860.1:0-12872 GCF_000687285.1 Phaethon lepturus | reverse complement strand
CCCCCCCCCCCCAAATAATTAAATTGGCTTGAGTTATCACTGAGAAAGCTGTTCCAGGTACTATTAGTGATAGGATGCTTCGAACTTGACCAGTCAGAGCTCTTTCAGAAGAAAAGGAATATAGATGTAAACTTCAGGGAAAACACCCATAGGAGGAACATGGAAATAATAATTTAAAAACACCCCAACTTCTCAGCAGCTCCCTGTGAGTCATTCTTGGTAGTAATTGTTTTTTCTCATCTGTTGATGAGTCTGTCCCTTTGGTATTGCTTGACTGTACCAAGTCACACTTCTCTGTGTTCTCCTTGTTGTCTGGCGGCATAGCTAAGTACTTGTTCAGGTTTAAGTGGTGACGTGCCAGGTGGACTGTCTTGGTCATCTCTATGCTGTCTGTTCAAGCCTTTCTAGCTTGTCATCTCTCTCTGTGCCAGTTGTTTCTGTCATCAGTTTTGTCTTGTCACTTCTGTTAACTACATCATTGTGTTGTTACTTTGTTGTTGTTTTACTGCTGTGTCCCCCCACCACCACTTTCATCACTCTGAAGTCCTCTGCCCTCATCCTGCGCTCTGCTATACTGTGTTCCTCTGGCTAGCTCGCTTAAAGAATGTTACCCTATTGCCTGTATGTTCACATCTGTATGTTCACAGAGCTCACATCTGGTTGCTTCAGTGGCTGCTGACAAGTAGCTTATAACTTTTAGGTACTTGTAGGCCACCTCTTCAGAGGGGTGGCCAGAACCAAGGAGGTCATGGAGCTAAGGAGGTCTACATTTATAGGAGACGTTGTAGGTGATTACAAGAAAACCTTGTTGCACTATGTGACTATCTTGTTTCCCTAGCCCAGGACATGAGTTGAAGTTTACATGCAGTATGTTCTTTATCAATTTAAAAAGTGCCATACAAAGTCAAGACCAAAATTTTTGCCCCCATGCACCATTTGTCCTGTAGTCATCCATTATCTGCTTTGGAGTAAGGCTTTGGGAGCAAGTTCTTTAAATTTCTAAGAGTGATAACAAAGGTAAGCAAATGTATACTGCCCAATGTAACAGCTTTGACTAAGCAAATACAATCCAGGCCCAGAAGCATAGCAGCAATACCAGTAACCTTCTAACTCGCTGCAAACATTTTTTTTTTTCCCAGCCAGCAGAACAAAGCAACAGCAGGATGCTTGTAACAGTGGTCCCTGAATAGCCTAACAAATCTGATTAGTCAGAAGACACTATTTTAATTAAACCTTCTTTGGAAAGGAGGTGATGAAATGTGGCTGGCAGCCTTTTCTAGCATTACTGTGTGCCATGCTTAACAATGCTGCTTGCTGACAGTGCCTTCTGCAGTAATGGTATCTTAAGAAGTGCATGCATACTCACTGTGTATCAGGAAGAGCTAGTGTGCTATAAATTCAAATGCTACCTGAATCTGAAGTGTGACTGTTTCTCTGGAAATGGTGCGTTTTATGATTAGCTTGCTATTGATGTGCCATAGCTAGTTCTGTAGTTAAAATAAGGTCTTGCATGTTGGCAGAGGAATCATTTTTCCCACTGCACCTTGAAGTTAATGCAGGTGCCTGGTGTGCTTTAGGATTTTACTACAAGATTGCCAACAAAAGCAAGATACTTACTGCTTATGTGGGGTATTTTGACACTGAGGACATGTCCAAGGCTTTATGCAGCTCCAGATTGATATACTACTGCAAAACTCTCTGGATGCTATATGTGCATATCTTTGGTTCTGTGGGATTCACACCCATTGCTACTGTCCCTGGAGCAGATTGATAGTGTCATTGTAACTCAGTGTTCAGGTACTTAAGATCAGCATGTGAGATGGTAAACTTAGTATGTCTTTGCAACAGCCTGCTGGGAGAGGGGATATAAATTATCATTCTAAAAATGATCTCTTTGAGTTTTCTTTTCAATGTCCGTTATGTAGGTACAGTCTGGAGTAATCTGCTTCTGGTGAATGAGGCACACAGCATAAACTGTATTGCCTGTAGGTAACTGGTGCTGCATTGAAAAAACTCCCTTGTCAGCTGAGTTGCCAAAGTGAGGAGATTACTTCCTCTCATCAGAAGCTTTAAAATCCTGTAGAAATGGAGCGCTTGCTTTTCAGTCTGAGGTAGTAACTAGAAGAAAAATGAACTCGGAGAAATTAAAGGAGATGTGTAGAGGCCTTGTTCCTAGTTCAGCTGCACTGTAATAGTAGTGGATGATGGGCAGTCATAGTACATGTGCAGATGGTGCCTCGCAGTCTCCAGTGACATACAGGGGACTGGTGAGGTATGTGAAGACTGTGTGATTTCACATGTGGCCTGGCTTTTCCAATAATAACAAATCAAGTTGACATCTTAATTGCTACTCTTACAGAGGAACTAGCAACATAGGAGCTTGCCTGACAGTGTGATCTGGGTCTGAAAGGTGCACCCTATTTCATGGGGTGTGGTCTGCAGTCTGGTCGTCTTCTCTGCAGCACTGGTGCTGGTAAAGCCCATTCAGCGTGAGTAGTTGACATGCAACTGTACCAGGTGGTCTTGTGGCTTTGCCCTTGACAGCCACAATGTTTTGTTTGCTTCTGAGAAGCAGTTACCGGCTTGTGCCAAAACCAGTTCTCTGGCTTAGTGGAGTGGTTCTGGACATCATGCCAATGTTGAGAGAGATGGTGAGATGTGCTGAGAAGAACCTGACAAACATTGAGCAGAACGATACGTGGCTTTTATGTACAAGATGTACCTGGAACTGCCCAGCATGACTCACTTCCTCATAGCCTAGTGTCTGGTCTCTGTGTCTCATGAAGTCTGGCTGCACCAGGGTGGTCGTCTTCGTACAGCTTTGGCTTTAGCTGTGTGCTGAATTCCCATTACCCAATAGGATTGGTTCACCTATTGATTTCAACATAATGTTGAAGGAGACCTTTGCATGGCAAAAGGTACTTCAGGAAAGTACTTGAAACTGGGTTTTCCCAGCCTCAGTCATGTCAGCAGCTGCCAGGAGGAATAGCTAAACTGTCTGTGTAGTCCTCACCTTATGACACCCTTCCTCTAAGGTAACATTTGCAATTGGAATCTGCGATGGAAACAGTGAGGCGAAGAGTTAAACCTCGATTGAGGAATGATGGATGCGAATGTTAGATCTGCTCCCAGGTTGTGCTGTGAGCGCTGTCAGCTGCTGGTGGGAGCGTACCAGATAAGTTCGTGTTTTTCCAAGGATGGCTGTTGGGCATTTCAGCCTATGGGCTGGAGGACTTCAGAAAGAAAAGGCAACTCTGATTCTTTGTCATGTGTAATGTCAAAGGAGGACTTACTCAGTAATTTCAAAGAATTATGCTGTGGTGTCTTGAGGTAGATCTTGTGATGTATTTCAAATCTAGGAAAAGAACAAGTTATGTTCTTGAACACACCATGAGCATCCTGGAGCAGGGTTTTAGCTGACAGCTAATTAGACAGCTAATTCTATCTTAAAAACAGCTCTTAGGACAGGCCTGCTCTGTGTTAAAAGCTGGCTAGGCACTTTTGTGTTTGACAGCTTGGCCATGTAGGATTTGCATCCAAATTTTAAAAGTTGTTAGTAAAATTCTGTGGGCAGTGGATGAGGACTATTGTTAGTGTTGTTTCCTTTTGTGTATACAAAAAGGTCTTCCTAATAGTACCATTTATTGTATACCTGTGTCTGTGCATTACCCAGTGTGTCTAGACAAGTGCCACGCTGGCTAACTGACTGCGTACCCCATATGATAGTATCTCTTTTTAGAGTAGCAGGGATTAAACTGAGGAGGATCAGTGTGGTATTTCCAGTAGGAAGGGCTATTTTTAATGCCAGGGGAGGCAGGGTGTGCTCTGTGGGGCTGGGACAGCGCAGCCTCTGAGTACAGTCATGTGGAACTCTCCGCCTTCCTCATCAGCCTGTCTGCTTCTCGGCTGTGGTGGTTTTTTTTTGTTTTCATTTTGCCATTTAGATTGTCAGGCCCTGGGCTAAGTTATTTGTCTGCTCAGTCAATTCTTAAGGCTATAAAATAGGTTTGCTTATCTATCTTGGGAGTGGGGTAAACACCAAGTGTCTGCAACGTGTCCCATGATCTACAGCTAAGACTCTGTAGAACGGCAGAGAGTTATGCTATGCCACATGCATGAAGTTGTTAAAGCTGTTTTAAAATGTTTTTCAGGTTCTAAATGGCTTCTAAGAAGTTGGGATCCGACTCTCATGGTAAGTGAAATTTGGTATCCTTGTCTTTTCACCAGGATCAATCCTACTGTTGCTGCTGACTAATTCCCAGCCTAGACAGTCCATTGAGACTAATGTGTTTAGACTCTGAGTAGTTTTTTTATTAGGAATGAAGTGCCTTGGCTTCCTTCTTGCATAGCTGCTTGCTGATGCTGTGCCTGTTCTCTGGTTAAACTGAAATTCAGCCTGTGACTGTTCCCCACTCCTTCGTGGTAGAATAATACCTTCCCCCACATCCCCCTTCAAAATCAAAGCTGAGCTGCAGTTGTGATACTCATCTGATGTTTGCTGAAGTGGACACTAGATATGTAGCTCCTTTGTATGGAAGTCAAGTGACAAGTTGGACGAAATATGGAGCTTTTAATGTCTCATTGAGCTATGCTTGCTTTTTGCTCAGCAGTGAATTTTTTCCTGAATTGGACTAACCTGGTGCAGCAGGCAAATGAAGAAGAGAATTTCTTCTTCTACATTTGACATGTGTAGTGTCATGCAGATGATTGGTATCATTAAAATTATTTGCCTGTATATGTGCTTATAATTTAGAAAATGAGTTGTAATTTGGAAGGATTAATATTTCTGTGGAACATTTGTTGTACATAATGTAACTTCTTCAAAGTAGTAATAATTCAAGGTAGTACAGGGAGGTTCGTGTGAAATTTCTAACATGATTTTTCATGTTATAAAATCTTTTGCTTTTAGAAACTCAGGCTTGGTCTTCCTGGATAAGAGGGGTAAGAGGGTCCTGGGGAATTCCATTTTTCCTTGAGCTTTTTATTTAGTCTTGCAAGTGTAAAGCTGAAGTACAGAATAAGAAATACCTCACTTAATACATGGTTAAGGATTAATAAAAATGGCCTATTAAAATGTAATTTTTAGATGGTATCCTTTGCTGTGGCCCAGTGATTGTGCTGCAAGACAATTAATTTCTTTATTACATAACTGCCAGCTCTTCAGCAGTTTTTCTCTTGTATATGTGAATAGTCCCTATGAACACTCTGAACTGCTTGTCTTTTGAGTCTGTGTTTATTTCTCTTCTGCTTCCTAAACCAGACTAGCAAAGACACTGCTTGTAGCTAGAATTCAACCTATCTTAAATATTTCTCAAAAGAGTACAGTGCGGTGGAACATGCTCCTGGCTTCAAAATAATAAGATCAAAACAAATGCTGTAAGCTGGCTGGTTAACTTGTTAACCCTTTTGTGTACCCTCTGTTCCTAATGATAGCAGTGACACTGTAACAGTGCTGTTTCTGAGCAATAGTGGAGCAACTTCCTTGGCTTATGTCTTAAGAAATCAGCAGGGCAAATGTTTCAGTCTTCATCAGGGTTGTTAAGAATTAATCCCTCCAAGTAAATCTTGGCTTACTGTAAAGCATCTAGCCCCACAGCTACCTTTGGCGCAGTGTCTCTGGCAGGCTGATGAAATCTGTCAATATAGTTGATGCATTCCTTGTACTTATTGTTGAGCTGCTTACTGGAGGTTAGAGGACTATTGTTGAACCACAGAATGGCTGAGGTTGGTAGGGACCTCTGAAGATCATCATGTCCAAACCCCCTGCTCAAGCAGAGCTACCTAGAGCAGGTTGCTGAGGATCATGTTCAGATTGAAGGTGAAGAAGGTATGGAGGGAGAGGAAGGAACTCTTTTCCTGTCTTGAAGGGTATTAGCATACACCTTTAACTATGCCTAAGTGTGTAACTTCAAATGCTCACCTGTAATTTGAATAATTGGAAGTTCAAGCTTAGGTTCTAGTAATTCGTGCATCTAGAAATGCAGCTCTTGTCTGTTGTGCAAAAGGCGTGGGTTATACCAAGTGCAATACTTTAATATTGCTGTTGTATTGTCACTATCACTATAGAACTTACAAGCTTTTAACTCCAGTTTCTGAAAATTACCTAAATCTGGTTTGTGTGACCACAAAAACTAAGTTCCACTTGGTTTCAGCCTGTGTCCCCATTTATAAGCAGTAAATGGTTTTATCTAAAATGTTTCCATTTTGCTACCAAACTTGAGGACACTTCTATGAGTTGGCCAGTGGTTTCTGCCTTACACTGAAGTGGTCAGAAATCTTACGCTCTTAGTAGGTCCTTGGGCCAGGAATATCATATAGTGTGCAGTGTCAGAGATCAGACTGACAGGTACAGTTTTGCTAAGGCTGTTCTCAGAACTTCCTTTTAACTGCTGAAAGGATGAAGTAGCTAACAGCCATATTAAATAACAGTTTAAAAAAAAATAATTGCTTCACTTGAACATGTGACTATTGAAACAGTGGCTTGCATAATGCTTCCTGTACGTAGGTTTTGCTTTTTGCTTTAGAATTTGCCATTAAAAACAATTTGCACCCCTACCCATCAGTGCATTAAGGCAGAAGGGTCATCCATTTACAAAAAGAGGAGGATTCTTGGGTTTCTAGACCAAGAATTGTACAAGTACTGTTCTGATTGGGCTGGAACAGAAGGAATGCTATGTGCATCAATGTTTTGCTTCAGAAGGACTTTTTGCCATCAGATGTCCTAAAACACTGGATGTGTTTTTTAACGTGTGCTTGCGGGTTTTATAGAAGTGTTGTATTCAAGATGAGGTTATAGCAGCGGTCATTATTAAAAAAAATTCAATATACAGGGAAGACACTATGAGGTTTTTATTCCTTAGTCTAGCTGTTGAGGTAAAACTGGCAGCTGCCAGTGCAGCCCATGTAGTCTAGGTGTGTTTAGGTTTTTTACTGTACCAAAACAAAGAGTATTGCTATGTAAATACCACAATGTGTGCTTGTACCCTCTGAGGTTAGCATCTATTTCAGGCAAACAAGAAGGCTGTGCAGGGGGAGGTATCTACGACTTGCTGTGTCAATAGGTCTAATAAGACAAGTGTTTGCACGCTGAGCGATTTTGGTCTCTTAGATTGGTGCAGAGAGGTAATCCTGCTTCGCTTGGGTCATCCTGCTTAGAGCAGGACTCATGCCAGCGCAGGGCATAGTAGCAGCAGCCTCTGAGCAGTCGGGGGATCGGGTTGTCTCTGCCCTGGCCATGATTTCACACTCTTGGTGCAAAGGCTGCCACAGTTGCTATTTTTGCATAAGCAAACGCTTTGGCATATCCAGGTTCTCAAATTGCCAGCTCAAATACAGTTTGGTGGCTGTGTTGCAAATTGTGGTATTGGTGGCCCGTGAGGTGCCATCTGGATGCTGTGCTGTGTAATGCTTGAATGAGGGCTTCTCAGTAAGGATCGGTGAAAATACTATTATATTCTGCCTGGAGCATTTTTTCATCCTGGTGGTACAGGTGGGATGTAGGTTATTCAGCCTGATGGTTTCAAAGCTGGAGGAAATACCACCTGTGCCCTAACAGAACTCTGGGACCAGCCAGTGTGGTGCATAGTATGAGAGCTCAAGTGATGACAACACCTAAATGTTTAACTCCAAATTAACAGGATGTTCCTGTTTTTGAAAGCTGCTCAGCCTTTTGGAGCCTGTGACTGCCTTGTTGTAGATGAGTCAACAGTGAAGGAGCACAAACAATACTTAAACTGTCATTCGAGTATGAAAATGGGTCAGATAAAAATGGCAAGTCACAGCTCACTCAGCAAGAGGTTAGTCACTGAACACCATCTTACATGTTGCCACTAAATTGTTTTGGATCTGCAACACTCAGAAGGAAGTTACAAATGAGTGTTAGAGGAACACTTCAGATTGTTATACACAGCCAGAAACCTTGCCTGTAATTCCAAAAGGGTTAGGCCAGTGATCCAAGAGACCCCTTTCAGTTAATTGAGAAACTGAGTGCAATTTTTGTTGTGAGTGTTGTAGTACTTCTTCACAGCAGCTCAAGGAAAACAAACTTATAGTCTGGCTCCTTGGAGGTGTTTGATCTCTGAGTGATTCTGCCCCACAAGTTTGCAGAATGCCTGAAGACATCTGTCCTGAAACACATTTTAAATACTACGTGTAAGTCATAAATATAAAGGACAGATGGAAGACCATGAAATAGGTCTGAGGCCCCTCGTTGCAGTGATCACAAACCAGACAGGTGATTAAGTTAGATTGACATGTTTCAGAAAATCAGAATTGCTATGCCAAATAGTCTTGAGGTACTTCTCTGTGTTTTGGTTAAAGTGGAGTTTCTAGACTTTGGGCCACTGTGCTCTTGTGACCACTTCTGCCCAAATGTTACTTCCTAATTGTATGTCAAAACCTGGATTTCAGTTTGTCTTAGCTGCTCTAAAGCTGTGTCATTTTAAAGCCTATTTTGAATATGACAAAAAGTGATGAATCTTATTACAGAGACACAATAGACATACAGTGTTCAGGAGAGCTTCAGCTTCCAGTTGTGTAGGCATAGTCTTGTCAGAAGGGAAGCTAAGATGTTGGGTATATTGACTTCAAAATCTGTTCAATTGTTATATTGTGTATTTGTTGGTTTTGTTTTTTTTTTTAATAGTTATGGCCTAGAACATTAAAAACAAACAAACACACAAAAACCCCCACCAATACCAAACCCCACCAATACCAAAACTGCAATGAAGTCCAAGCAGATTCAACGTGTTTCTGATCAAGCAACTTTGTATTGAGTCATCTAGTGTAGTTGGGGCAGCAGAGATAAAATAGCTCCCAAATACAGAAATGTGAGTCTTAATTGAATGTGTTAAACTTGTGAGGTTTTTTGATATAATTTCTGTTTTTGATCTTAGGGCCTTTCAGTTATCTTGATGATGTCCCATTTAAGATAGGAGACAAATTCAAAACCCCAGCAAAGGTTGGATTACCCATTGGTTTCTGCCTGCCTGATTCTTCTCAGCTTGTCCGAGAAGCCCAGGTAAGTGATGTGTTTTGCTGTTCTGCTCTCTTCCCCCTCACCCCTGGCCCCCAAGATACGGTACTGTAAATTGCAAGTAGTCACAGTTTGCATATGTGTTCAAATGTTAGTCTTGTTGGTCCTGTAGAGTCGTATTTGTATGCCAGGCAGCAGTTGCAGAGGATCTTTTAGAGCATATAGAAAGACAAAAATATGATAGGCCATACAAAAAGCTTCTGCTTCTTATCACTTTAAAAAGCCTAATAGCATTTATTTTAGTCTATCTACTTCAAAAAAACCACAATGTTTTTGTGTAATAGTTACAGGTATACATGTTACTCTGACTAAATTTGAGTAGCATTTTTACGAGGAAAAATGGTAAGACCTGATACACCCATGCTATAGCACACTTGCAGAATCTTGGTTGAGGGTAACAAGTGTTTCTATGACCTTATTGTATGGGTTCCTACAATAGCATGGTGAAGAAATAAATTTCCAGTTCTTGTTTTCTGTGCAGTTCTCAGTGGGAATTCTTTTCCAGCTGTAGGGCAAACAGGTTACAGTTCAGTACAGATAGCTTCCAGGTCTTTGAGGAGCATGTCTCTGTTACCATAAACTCTTGGCAGCATAAAATCCATTGCTTTAGTGTAATTGTTGAAAATCTAATTTCCAAATGCAGGTTGTGATACAGGAAATCTAACTGAACTATATTTTCTCATTTGGATCTGTGATTTTCCTTGACCAGTGCCAACTGATAATTGTTTTCACTTCAGCTGTCACAGATTGCTGTAGATGGTTCTACTTTTTTTTCTGCCCTGTATATTACCATACATCATGGCGTTTGCATTGTAATTATTAAATGATTACCTGATTGTCCTGCTACACATATTTCTACCCACTTAAGCTGATGTGGGGGAGCTAAAGGAGACTCTTAACATCCTGTTGCTGGCTTGATTGTGCTATGTCTCCATTTTCCTGCCAAGCTGAGGCTCAAGTATAGCATGCTGATCAGACTGTAATGTCTTGCATAGTATGATGTCATTATGTAAAATAGGCTTCTTGCAGTGCAATTTGACTTCTTTACATCTGTAGTGAGAGCTGGTTAAAAAAAAAAAAAAGATGCAGGGAAGCAAAATTGACCAAAGCCATATATTTTTATACAAATAGTTCCCAATTTTTTAGTACTAAAAAAAATACAGCTTTGGCCAATTTTGGCCATATATGACTGTATACATATACACTCACACAAAACTTGACAGCTCTGCTCAAATAGCAAAGAGTGTGTAATGAGTAGTGCCGAGTCCTTCTGCCAGTGAGTTGTTTTTCAAAGGCACCTTGCCGATAAATTGTGTATCACTCCTGTTGGAGTCTTGGAGCTAAGGGAAGGAAGAACTGTTAATACACTTGAGACGAGAGGTTTCCAGGGTCTCACTGGAGCCCACTGTAGGATGGGGTGTGGCGCAACTCGATAACAAGTCCCAGAAAAGCCTAGTAGAGGCCTAGCAAGCCTTGCTGGCTTGTTGTTCTTTAGAGCTAGGGATTTGTATGACCTAGTAGTCCCGTGGCAAGAGCACTCTTGTTTGGTTATGTACCATTACCCTGGCAAGGTAATGGTGAGTCTTGTGAGTCACAGGTAGGTTATACCCTGGATGTAGCTTGTAGGCTGTGTTCTCTGAACATTTTGTGAATATTCAAAGAGTATTTGAGGCTGTTCATTCTTCATAAGATATTAGAGCTTTAGGTAGATCTAGTCTGTTCAGAATTTTGTCCTCTCAACCAGGCCGCTACAGTGGCCAGTAAACTGGTAGCTTATAAAATGCCTTACAAAACTGAATAGCTTACAAATGTCTTCCTGTGTTAAGCTGGCCCTGAGAGAGCTGATGTTAAATGAGAAAAGCTTGCGGGAGCCTGTCATGCCAGTAACTGCAGCAAAATCTGTTGCTGCAGGTAGTTGTCGTCATCGATGTGGCCAGTATATCCCTTTTGGCTGGTGAGCTACTGGCACTGGTGTAAGAATACCAATGCCTCTTAAACCAGTGGGTGTAAAACTCTGATACCAAGTCCCTTAGGAATCTTTTAGTGGGAGCTGACTACTATCATAGTGGTCTTTGGATGCAAAAACACTCTGCTGTAGTCTTGAATGATTTGTGGAACTTGTGGGCGGGGGTTAGTTCAGTGGTGCCAGACCTGGGTATGATTGTCCATCCAGTAATGGATTCGACTTCCCCTTGCTATTGTCTGTTCTGCTGGGAGGAGAGGTGGGAGGGATGCAAAACTATCTTGGAATGATCAACAGATCTAAAGTGAAACTAAGTGTAGGAAGGAGGCAAAGTATGATATTCTAACCCAGACGGCAGCCAGGTTTTGCTGCTAGAGGCAAAATGAACTACTTCTGGTGTCCTCTGGTTTTGCCAGTCTGTAGGTTACAAAAGATGCTGTGGAAAAAAGTTATGCCTGTCCATGGTAATTCATGTAGCTCTTACTCTATATTACTTATGTTGCTGTTAGAAGTAGTGGCTATGATCCTTATAATTTTTTTTTTCTCTCCTTTCCCCTCTACCCCTGGTCAGTATGACTTCTCACTGGAAAAGAAAACAATCCAGTGGGCTGAAGATATCAAAAAAATTGAAGCTGCCCAGAAAGAAGCTGAACGCAAGGCAGAAGAATCGCTAGCAAACTCAAAAGCAGCTCCAGAGGACAACAACAAAATGGGGTTCTCGGAGGGACCTTGCCCTGAGGCCATGCCACCTCCTATTAACCCCATTCTCGCTAGCCTGCAGCACAATAATATTCTTACTCCCACGCCAGCCAACAGCAGTGCTGTGAAGCAAAAGGTTCTCAGTCCACCTTGTCCAAAAACAGACTTCAACCCAGCTGATTTTGAATGTGAAGAAGACCCATTTGACAAACTGGAATTAAAAACTATTGATGATAAGGAGGAATTAAAAAATATTCTTGAAATTCATGTTGGTACTACTGGGCCAATTGTTGCCCAGCTGTTAGATAATACTTTGCCCAAAGGAGGGTCTGAGTCTGTGGTGCAAGACGAGGAAGTTCTAGCATCTATAGAAAGGGCCACGTTGGACTTCAAGCCCCTTCACAAACCCAATGGCTTTATCACTTTACCACAGTTGGGAAGCTGTGAAAAGATGTCCTTGTCTTCCAAAGTGTCCCTGTCCCCTATCACTTCAGTGAGCAATATCAAATCCCTATCCTTTCCTAAACTTGACTCTGATGAGAGTGATCAAAAATCGTCAAAGCTCACAAGCACTTTCCACAGCACTACCTGTCTCCGCAATGGCACTTTGCTCAGCTCTTTGCAGACCTGTGCTCAGAGTAAGGCTAGTGAACTGAATGGACACCATATGGTTGGTCTTTCCACCCTAAATGAGGACAGTGGCATGGAGACATCGACATTATCCTCTTCATCCAGGCTGCCTTACCTGGCTGTGTCGACAGTTTGTACAGAAGACGACTCATCTCAAATCACAGCAACTACGGTAAATATGCAGTGGATTAGATTTGGGGTTGCTGGGGAGATGTGGAGGTGCGGAGGCAAGTGTTGCTTCTAAAAGGTCCTGTGGCTTTTGGTTTTAGTTTCATTTAATGGGAACAATGTGGAGATCCTCTTAATTTACACAGCAAATTCATCAATCCGGTAGGTCTTCATGCTGGCAGTTCTGAGACTTAGGTTATTACTCTGCAGGTTTCTCCAAAATCTGAAGTTTCTAGGTGTGGTGGGCTGACCCTGGCTAGACAGCAGATGCCCGCCAAAGCTGCTCTATCACTCTCCATCTCGGCTGGACAAGGGAGAGAAAGTATAACAAGTAGTTCATGGGTCATGATAAGGACAGGGGGAGATCATTCAGCAGTT
>NW_010523859.1:54657-54941 GCF_000687285.1 Phaethon lepturus | reverse complement strand
AACGCTGCCCGGCAGCCAGGGCTGAGGGAAATTGATTTTTCCCCAGTCAAGACTGTTTTGCCCATGATCACAGAATCACAGAACAGTTTGGGCTGGAAGGGACTTTTAAAGTTCATCTTGTCCAATCCCCGCTGCAACGACCAGGGACATCTTCAGCTAGATCAGGTCCAACCTGACCTAGAATGATAGTAATTGGTAAGGGATCCTCCTGTCTCTGTCTCAGCCCATGAGCTTTTCCATTTTATTTTCTCCCCTGTGCTGCTGAGGAAGGGAGGTTGAAAGAG
>NW_010523859.1:0-54626 GCF_000687285.1 Phaethon lepturus | reverse complement strand
TGGCTGGGTGACCACCTAGCAGCCAGCCAAGGTCAACCCACTACATCACTTCTCTCTGACTAGTATGCATTGATTTTATGTAGTCATTTTGAGACTACTTGAACAGCAGAGTACACAGTACCGCTTGTCACTTCATTTGTTCAAATCATAGCTGCTGCTTTGTTTAGCAACCATTGCAAGTTTTCAGCACTTAAGAATGAATGAAGAATGACTTTAGGTTCTCAGGATAGTCATTCATAAAAAAAGAGGAACATGAAACCATGATGACCTATTAAAAGGTACATCTTAGTGCATTTTTCTCTGTGGTAATGCAATTTTCCAAAGATGTATTCAGATATGTTCAACAAAACACGCTTTTTCTTTTCGTGCAATTCTGCACCTCATTAAGGACCCGTCTTTCAAACTGGGTAACAACTGAAGTATTAATGACAGACAACCTACAGCTTCCCAAGTAAATGACTGTCTGTGGGTGCATATATGAATTAATCTGCCAGGAAGAGGAAAAGTAAGGAAGGCACCACTGAAGTTCTGAAATTTTAAAAGAAATCTTTGACTGATTGTATAACCTCTGGTATTCTACCTGTCTAAGGCTTAGCATTGGCAAAAGATCCAACGGAGAATCACAGCACCCAGACATTAAGTTAATTCATGTAAAAACTACTGCTTAATTAAAATCCACTAGCAAAGAACAAAATGGAGTAGCATCTTGCAAGTCCATTTTCTCTTTGTTACAGCTTCCCTGACACAAAATTTTGCATTAGAATTTCTTTTATGGTTCCTGATTCACAAAGTTCAACATTGCAGAAGTATGTGAAGCCACATACATATTATTAACAGTTATAAGCATTGCTTCTTCAGACCAAAGGCTCATGGGTTTTTTTTTCCTTTTTAACATAAGTTTAAGTTCAGACATAATTCCTCATTACTTGTTCTAGGAGAACATGGACTAACACCAGCCTATAGCAACTTATTTAATGAAACCTACAGCCTTACTATTTCACTGTTATATTATATGAGACTTAGAACATCAATTAATCTTCTACCACATACTCTTTTGGTTTGTCTGGGTTTTTGACAGTAAATGTCTTGGATTTGCAATATGAAGCCTGCACGCCTACTATATTTTAGAAAGTTTTTATCTAATCTTCAAATATCAGTTAATTCCGAGGATAGACAGGGCGCCTGAGAAGATTTCTTTCCACTCCACAGAACTGGACAGTTCTATGTCTCAGCAAGTTAGGTGGAGAAATAAATTCTGGATGAGTTCAACAGAAGGGCAAAGATGTCCAGAAGGCAATATGGGCAGAGGAATGACTCAACGCAAAAGGGAATCTTAATCTGTGTTTCCAGCTGCTGAGTTTGGTGAGCACCCTTACTTTTTCTCCACACCCAACCTTCTCTTTTCATGATTGGTCCTTGAAATCTTTGTTCTGATGCAGAGCTCGGTGGTCAGCCACAGAAAGGGGGAGAGACAGAACAGAGGAGTAGGAAGTGACTGCTGAGTTCAACAAGCAGAAGCACAGGGCACTGGTTACTAGTGGCTCGTTGATCAGCTACCACTCTGAACACACATTCTCCTAAACGATGCTGAGCTGCCATCAGCCTTGCCTATCACCCTTCTCAAATGACTTAAAGGCAGAATGCATTTCAAGATAACTTTAACCCCGTGTGGATTTTGAAGCATCTGGAACATTTCTTATCTTTAAACAAAATTATCTCAATCATAAAAGAACTAGTGCTCTACTATGATATACTAAACCAGCCATGTCTAATTCACATAATTTTCACACAATATCTTCCTGCTTTGTAATAACAGCGTTAAGAACAGCCGTACAGGGACAGAATAAAGGTTCACATTCCTCAGTATCCAGTGGAGCACTACCCCTCCAGTGGAGCAAGAAACAGTGCCTGGGGAAGTATTAAAAAAAAAGGCAACCATAAAAGGATAGAGCCCTCACCCCCTCCTTAGTAGTCTAAACTCCAGCTATTTTCAGCTCAGGGGACTTTCAGAGTGGAACATTGTTCTGTGTATGTCATTACTTCTATAGATTTCTCTTCATTTAATTGACCCGTCTCTGCTTGAATCCTAATGGGCCATGAACTGGTGCTTGCTTGTGTATTAAAAATAGATTTTGGCCTACTATTTTCTTCTGGGGGCACACACACTTCAACAGCATTATACATGCATCTTGACTCTCTTAGCAGAACTCAAAGTGAAAATGCTCTTGTTTTCCAGTATGTAGCATTGGGCATGTGACATTCATAAAAAGACAAATTTTAAGAGCATGAGTTGAAATGTTGATACATCTGCACCTGCTTCATAGAGTTAGGTGAGTATCTCTAAGGAACTGTTCCTATGGACTTTCAATCAGAAGTTTAAATAGTAAAGGCAGATGCAAAAATACATCCTGATTGGCTATGGTCAGAAAATATCTACTGTTTCTCTCTTATTCAGTCAAAAGTTCAGAAGTATGGAAAGTATTTATAGACTGAAGATGTAGTCTCCAAAAAGGAGTCTTCATCAGAATTAAATGGTGAAATATTTTAAATCTATTTTTCTTACGGTCCCTACTTAAACATTCACTACTGGACAGAATACTGAAGCAAATGAACTTGAACATATTGACATTTTATAATATTGTTTCAATTATCTTCATTACCTAGGGAAGCTTTTAGCAGGAGGCAGGGCAAGATGACCTCCAGATATCCCTTTAAACCTGAATTATTCTGTAATTCTTTATGCCTAAGCAGAAGGAAAAAACAACCAAACAAACAAAAAACCCCAACCCGCAACCAACATATAAAGAGATCTAAAAATGCTGATAACTGTTAAGACACTATCTCATATTCTAAATTGCCAGATTTAATTGAGACTAGCTAGTCTTGACATTAGGTTATGAAATTGAATATGTAGACATTGTAGAAGAAAAGCTTTATTTTGAAGTCCTTACTACTTTAATTAAACGAGACATGTAAGTAGTTGTAGTGTAAGCAGGGCACAAAGTGATGAACTGAATTAATCAAGTGTTCAAAAGTCGAGTGCATAAACAAAATGCTAGACAGTGTTTCAAACAATATTTCAAGTTGAATTTCTCAGAAAACAAAAGCATGAAAATGTCAGTGGAACTTCTAATAAATGATGTGAGTTTCCAGTTTAGGGACTACTGATTTTCAGAATACAGACTTATTTATTTTCTTCTCCATAGAAGAGTAAAGATTTGAAATTTTAAGTGGTTGTTGCATGGAAAAGACACAACAAAATTAACAACAGGAGAAAAGTGAACTGATGTAAAATGCAAAAAACTAGGATAGGTTTATCAACTGTATTTGCAGTTTTATTTACAAATTTCTCCTGGTTTGTGAAAACATACTCAGTATAACATTCAGCAACTAGCCTTGATGAATATTGCAGTTACTGAGCATCACTTTTTATTAAAATATGTGTGTAGTTTGTTATAGGACATTCTGTTGGTCCTCCAAATTGGCTGAATGGATGAATGGATGAATAATCAGTAGAACTGTGCACTAGCTAACAGGTAGAAAAGTATCTGCAGTACACACTTTCAGTACTCCAGACTTGTAAGTATTCTGTGAATACTACTAGTTGTCCAAATACTATTTGTTAGAATGAAACTGACCCAGCTCTGTAATGTGCTACTGGTCTCCAAGCTAAACCTTTTCTTTGAAGGATTATATGCAATTTAAATGGTGCACAAACTTCATGTTTTCTGTTGATAAAGGTGTGAATCACATGTGCAGCATATATTGTTCTTAAACACTGTAACCTCATCCAGTTACAAATTAGAATTAATTAGCTTGTTCTTCCTTTTCACTTATTTCCTTATGACTTTTGTACCACTGCTTCTGTAATAATGGGTTCTTATATAAAAAACACGAGTCTCTGGTCCTTGCTGGAGATTTGTTTGTTTAAAACCCCTTCTCTAGCATTTACAGCTTTCTTCAGCTGCAGTTTGCCTAAAAACCTCAACTTCATTTAGTAGGGTTAATTTATACAGTTGATCAGGTTACTATTATGTATCTCTAGAGTCCTTTAATAGTTTTAACAGGACTCTGTTATTCAGTTATTTACTGCAGTGAACCTCACTGTAGTGATAGATTTTTGATGTTACTTCTTAAATACAGAAAAACAACTATTTCTGTAAGTTTTCACAAAAATCTGTTGATTTTATTTGCTTGCCACCTGAAAGAATATGGCTTCAGGCCTCTCTTCCCTTAGACCACTTTGCTGTATATGTATAAGTCAAAAAGCACTCAAGGAATTTTACATGGTGTTTACCTATGTTAATCTGCATGTAATAAAAAATATGTATTTTTTATAGTGTTAATCACAGATAAATAGCATAAAAGCTCTGGTGTAAGTCTCACAACTTGTTATAGTAAGTAAGTTTATTTTCTTCTTCACATGTTTTCTCCATAGTATCTACAATGAAAGATGGGATGAATACAGGAGATTTCTAATTCAGAAGGAATGAAATTTTGGGAAAGGGATGAATAACCAAAGAAAATTTAGAAAAACAAACAAACAAAAAGTCTCTGAGCCCATGTACTTTTTTGCAAAAATTGTTTTTGCCAGGTAAAATACATTATCAGTAATGCAGCGTTCTGAAACTAAAAGCCCTGGAAGTGATGCTAATACTTTAACTTTTTTTTTTTCTTTTTTCTTTTGTCCTGGTTTCAGCTGGGATAGAGTTAATTTTTTTCATAGAAGCTAGTGTGAGGCTGTGTTTTGGATTTGGGATGAGAAAATGTTGATAATGTGCTGATGTTTTGAGTTGTTGCTACGCAGTCAAGGACTTTCCAGCTTTCCATGATCTGGCCTGCCAGCGAGCAGGCTGGGGGTGCACGGGGAGCTGGGAGGGGACACAGCCAGGACAGCTGACCCAGGCTGGCCAGAGGGGTATTCCATACCATATGACGTCATGCTCAGTACATAAACTGGGGGAGTTGGCTGGGGAGGGGCCGCGGCTCAGGAACTGTCTGGTCAGCAGGTGGTGAGCAATTGTGCTGTGCATCACTTGTTTCATATATTCTTTTATCATCATCATCATCATCATTATTATGATCATCATAATTTTCCCTGTCCTATTAAACTGTCTATCTCAACCCATGAGTTTTACCCTTTTCCTTTCCTGATTCTCTCCCCCATCCCGCTGGGGAGGCATTGGTGAGTGAACGGTCTGTGTGGTTGTTTTGGCTACCTGCTGGGTTAACCCACAACATTTTTCAAAATGTTAATTGCAAAGGTAAATGATTCTGCTTGTTCTACAATACTTACCTTGTAAATTTCTGTCATTATGAGCCCAGTTTGTCATTCTTTTATTTGATTTATACTATACTCACTCCAAGCAACTCTTACTCAAATTACATTTGATGTATTTTTATAAAGACATTTCACATTACTTTTTTATTAGTTATTAGAACTTACAAAACTATTTCTCCTAGAGCAGCTGATCTGTAGCTTAGAGCAGCAAGTTCTTGTAATATCTCATGCAACATTTTATGAAAGTGAGTCAACTACAGCTAACAGAGATGGCACCTGCTGTCATGTTTCACTTTCCAGCTATCCTAGCACAAAAAAGTACATATGAGCTGTGAAAAAACAAATCAAAGCTATTACTGAATAAAGCTTAAAATTTTATGAAAAAATTTACATAAAAATAAAATACGTAAAATTTAATGAAAAAATCCTCCAACTTTTAAAAGAACCAAGGGAAGTTATGCTATTGCTTGTACAATATAAGATTTCCATAATATACTTATTACAAAATTCAGTCAGAGAAATTCTCTACATCTTACACCCACCTTTAATGGTAAAACAGCAAGGTGTAAACTTACAGCTTTTATGCTGTAAGTGTTACATAGGATTTCTTTCTTTACTTTATTTACATTATTTTACATAGGACTTTCTGACTAACTAACTGCAGTGTCGTGGCCCGGAGGGCATCGTGATCCCTGACTGTCCCTGCCCAGCCCTCTGGGGCTCCCCCCACTCTGCCCATGGCCCAGGACCCCACTTGTGTCCACTGGGGGCTGTCAGCCCTTGCCCCAGCAACGCCCCAGTAGGGCCAGTATCCGGCTCCCATAGCCCTGCCCTGCCGGGCCCTGCCGAGCTGGGCCCGGGCACAGGTCCACATCCCAGCCTGGCCTCAGCCCGTCTCCAGGGAGGTGCCCAGCGCCTGGGTCTGGGGCTGCCCTGGTGCCGACGGAGAGTGGTGGGAGAGGCCCTGGCTGTCAGGCCTTGGCTGACCTAGATGCTCCCGATGCCTGGCCCCCACAGTACCCTGACGTACAGTCCTACCTGAAATTTCCATTTTCTGGTCTGAATACACAATTAAACACAAGCTGTCATATGTATTCTCAGAGAAGAGTGACATAAGACAGTTGTTTCAAGGTGTGCAAGACTGAATCTCTGTGTTACCTTCTAAACTGATCCCCCCAGTCTTTGTCTTTGAAGAACTCCAGGTGAAAGAAAGAGCAGGCTGCTGTAATATGAACTGCAGGACTGGATCAATGAGTTGCTGGGGAAGAAAAAGAAAAAAAAATTAAAAGTACTTAAGCACGTAAATTAGTTAGGGCCAACAACAGTCAAATGTAAACATAAAACTGATAATTTAATAAAAGCTAGCATTTTTTTATCATCTCTCCCAAATTATTTAGTGGGCTGACAAACTATATTAGTGTCATAAGTTTATTTTAACAAGATTAAATCACTTGGGAAACGTGTGATAATACATTGTGTTTTGAGGACATATTTCCAGCTTCCGCAAATGCAAACAGAAATGGTATCAGTCTTCCTCACAAAATTCTATGAAATACATAGGGTAGACATCAGAGACAGGCAAAGAAATATGCCGAGAATGGGAAAGATGGTGCTACGCGGAAAGGCAGGAGCTGGGTGTACAGTTCCTTGAAGTTGACCGAATGCTTTGAGATTTATGTCTGAAGTACCATGAAAGAACATTCGAATCATCTGTCGGTGGTACTATCTATCTTTAAGGTTAGCTGCTGCTCATGGAAGTGGTGACTACCTCTCTTCTCCATTCTCTAAGAAAAAGTCTTACATGACTCACCCCTTTACATCAGTGTGAAAAGGATACATTGGACATAAGTACTAACTTGGTGCACCCAAGTGGAAGTCATGTAATTCCAGCACAATTTACAATTTTAAATTAATTTAGGGGAAAAAAAAAACCAAACAAAAGCCCTACCAAATCCTTAATATTCAAGTAGTCTATTTTTGCATCTGCATTGAAACATCTATGAAGAAATTTTTTTAAAGCTTGTATTTTCATTAGCATGTGAACTTTGAGTGGCTTATTATTTAAAATATGACTCCCAAAATCACAATCCAGACAACTTAAATATGTATAATTAGTACAAAGTTTACATGTTACTTATTTAAACATGCACAATTTAAAAAAAAAAAAGCCTTCTCAACATGCACAGCTCACAACAGCATGGACTTTAAGTGTTCTACATGATGGTCCTCTTTCTTATGCATAAAATTTCATTCATAACACTACTTTTGCTGCTTCTTTTTTTTACTTTAATATAGTTAGAAAGGAAGAGCAATCCTGCCTGATTTGAAAGTTTTGGTGCTTTTTTTTTTTTCTTTTAAAGTTATCCTGGCAACTGACATTGATATTTTAGTCATTATATAATAACGTATAGTTGTTATAATGAATATTATCAGTTGGGGATATTTTGATGAAAGACTTTTGCTTAGAATATCTAGATTCATCAAAATTTACGAGTATGACAAATGAGGGGACTAGTGTTTTTTGTGAGAAAAGACTGAAGATTCAGAATGTGATTCTGTTCAAACTATGTAGGAGGAAGTGTATGAAGATGGTGGAAGATGTATCAAACTCAAAATATTCAAAACCTTATTCTTTAAAGCATTTCCTGCATATGAAAACCATGGCTCAGGTGTCTACCATTTGGAACCGAGAACTGGAATAGAAATAATAAAAATCAAATTCACTGGCAGTGTGGAAAGCAATACAAAAAACTTTTTTGATCTTGCAGAGATGAAAAAGTAAACATTTTCTTATGTTTCCATAGTTATAGGATCAAAATAAGTGAACTTTGACTATAAAATTATCAAAAAGGTAATACAACAAAAACAGAGATTGTCACTAAAACACAACACAATTATCAAAACTGTAAGAAAAGAGTAGGAGTGTGAATATGGAACATCAAGCAATAAATAAAAATTATACACTCTACAAATATTTTGAAACTCAAATTAAGGTATTGTCAATGGATATAACAAGGAGAAAAGGAACAACATTAAAAAGGTGAAACTTCATAATTAATTCAGAATGAGAATAGACAAGATGCTAAAGAAAATTTCTGGAAACGTCACTAATTCTACATATCTCTGTCACAGGGCAATTCCACAAATGGGTATTAATGGATGTATTTTCAAAGTTAATCCCAAAACTGTGACAGTACTGCTCTATATGTGCAATAGTTTTATTCACATGGACATGGAAAACATGTTACTTATTTGTAAAGTTTGCAGCTGTATCAGCATTTTAGTTTGTCTTAAGAGTGTGCTTTCAAAGTGGTTATTACCTTTACTGGGCTTTGGTCACATCACAGACTTACACTAGAGCATATGAACTAGATCCTCTTGAAATGAACTAATTCAGAATGAGGAACACACCTAATGTCAACCAAACATTAACAGATATTCACTCTGTTCATCCAGACTGGATCTAGTCCAGATGATAACCCTCCAAAATTATCATAGCGGGGACATTGGCTTCTCAGTACCAACGGTTCAGTAAATAGCTTCATTCTCATTGCCCTGCAATACTTTTGAGTGTACACACACAAAAGGTGGTAGACAGCTGGTTGCTCCCTTAATAAAATTAGACACCTACTCACATGGTCTAATGTAAGTTTTTGTGCTCAGAGCTTACAGTACAACAGGCTGTCTTTGCAAACTGGTGACTTTTAAGCACTCAAAGGAAAAGATATATTTTCCAGAAATTAAACCGGAGTTACAATGCCCTTGAATAATCTCTTATTATTTTTTGAAATTACGAACATGCTTATAGAAAAAGTGTTTATTGTGTTTCATGCAGAAAATTAGATTCATTGTTTCAAGTACATTTTAGTGTCCGCTTTAAACTTAGAAGAATAAAACTTTATAGAAAGAAAGTTTAGAGCAAAATATTGCTACCAATAGTGATGCAAACAGAACAAAAATTGCAAATACTGAGAAAATTTTACAGGTTTTGGCTATGTGAGCTTCAAGATAAAATTATTAACTTACACCTGAAAATGACATGTATGAGATCCATTTAGGGGAAAAACAAACAAACAAACAAACAAACAAACAAACAAACAAACAAACCAAAAAACCCCTCAGGAAAAAGACAGAAGAGGAAAATAATGAGGAAAATACAACATTGGTGTCATGATGTTTTATAAGATTTGCATTCGTGATGTTGCAAGATGCTACAAATGTTATGAGGAAACTTTTCCTTTGCATTTTGCAAATGAAATACTTCAAAAAATAGAAGAGTTGTTGCTTTTGAAAGTCATACAATATTTTCCTCAGTAATATTTAGAAATTCATAAATTACAGGGTGGCTGCCACTACAGCTATGATAAACAGGAAAAATGTAGGAAGCAGTTGTCGGTAACAGAACAGTCAGACTTCATGAGTATGTTTTTCTGATAACAGGTTTGCTCTAGATGGTCACTGTTGCTCGTATTAAAATTACAATAAAACCATTACGGAATAGCTGTGAGAGCCTGAAGTTATTCAATGAACGAAGAGAGTAAAATATTATGATTTCAGAAAGGATTGCAACGAAAGTAGATGATTACAAATCATACCATTGGACAAACAAAACAAGGAATTAGCTTGAAAAACCTTCTACTAATTGAAGTTCTTATTCTACTGCTTACAGACTAGCTGTTTTATCTGTACTTTCACGAGCTCTTCTGCTTCAGTGGCATCCTATAACTAAGTAGAGGTGATACGATTTGCCACCACTGTATTTTTGTCTGCTTTCAATGTATTGAAATTTCAATTGGCTTTTCTCCAGTCCTCAGGTACCTCTCCCGTGCTCCACGATTTTTTAAAAATCATGGAGATATGTACTGCAACAACATCAGCCAGCTCCCTCAGCACTTGCGGGTGCATCCCATCAGGGCCCATGGATTTGTGAGTGTTAAAAATGGCCTCAAGGGATAGAAAAGCCTGCATTCTGAGTACCACATTTATTTGGTGGCTCCCTACAGGTCATTATCAGTCATCCACTTGTACATGCCTAATGGCATATCACACATCAAAGAGTAGTGCTGCATTTCTTCTGGAGGCCAGATTCTGCTCATCTCATTCTATAATATTTAACACGTGCATGTTTAGTGCATTTATGAACTTTCAGGCTAGACATAAAGGAGGCCTTAAAAAGCATAGTCCACCTGGTACCTAGCAGCTGAGTGGATGCTAACATGTATGTGAGTTTCACCTAACAATACACTTAGTCACAACAAGCAAGTTTTGTGCTGAGAAATTCCTGGAGTTTAAAAATAAAAACCAAGCGATAATCAGATTCATGCAAATGTTCAAAATTGTTCATGCAAAAATTCATGCAAATCAGATACTATTTTCTCACCAGCTTTCTCTTACTGAATGTTTGGAAACTAGACAAGAACAGCACATGATCAATTGCCAAATGTTGAGTTTATCTTTCTAATCGAAGTGGAATACAATTATGCCTATGAGCTGCTAGTACTCCACCTTTTTCAGGAAAATACTGAAAATTCAGGTGACCGAAAACAAAGCATCCACATTTGTGCTCCGTCAAAAAGCTAGATAAAAAATATTAGAATGGATGATATTTCTGTTACGGTATCATGGCTCCAAAGGGACTGTTCCTGAGACATGATAAACTATAAGATACTCTTTTAAACAACTGAAAATGCATCTTACTTTAACTAGATGAAAATCTGATAGCTTATGACTTAAAATTGTTCAACTTATGCAGGCTTTGTTTCTAGAGCTAAAGAATGGAAATAAAAACTTATTTTTTTAATTGTCTAAGCTTTCGAAGGTGTAACATTACCTTCAGTGTCTGTATTAACAATTTTTAGTATTAACAATTTTAGAATAGAATAGAATAGAATAGAATAGAATAGAATAGAATAGAATAGAATAGAATAGAATAGAATAGAATAGAATAGAATAGAATAGAATAGAATAGAATATTTCTGTTGGAAGGGACCTACAATGATCATTTAGTCCAACTGCCTGAGCAATTCAGGGCTGAACAAAAGCATGTTGTTAAGAGCACTGTCCAAATGCCTCTTAAACACTGAGAAGCTTGGGGTACCAACCACCTCTCTAGGAAGCCTGTTCCACTGTCTGACCACCCTCTCAGTAAAGGTGTCCTGTCACTCGGTAGCAGGGAGAAGAGATCAGCACCTCCCTCTCCATTTCCCCTCCTCAGGAAGCTGCAAAGAGCAATGAGGTCACCTCTCGGCCTCCTTTTCTCCAAACTAGACAAGTCCAAAGTCCTTAGCTGCTCCTCATAGGACACAGCCCCATTCACTACAACCCTTTGAGCTCTGCCCTTCAGCCAGTCTTCACCCAGTGCACTGTGAACCTGCTCATCCCACAGCTGGACAACTTGCCCAGAACAATGCTGTGAGCGACAGTATCAAAAGCCTTACTAAAATCCAGAAAAACCACATCCACCACCTCCCCTTCATCCACTAGGCAGGTGACCTTATCATAGAAGAAAATCAAACTAGTGAAACAGAACTGTCCCTTTGTGAACCCATGCTGACTGTGCCTGATGACTGCATTATTCTTTAAATGCCTTTAACGCTCTGTAATCTTCCTGCAAAGCCTGACCTTGCTTCCAGAGGTCATACAGTTTCTTTTTCCTCTTGAGCTCCATGACGAGTTCCCTGTTCAGCAAAGCTGGTCTTCTGCCCTGCTTGCTTGACTTATGACACAGTGGAATTGCCTGCTCCTGTGCTTCTAAAAGGCGGTTCTTAAAGACTGACCAGCACTCATCAGCTCCTAAGCCCTCAAAAGCAGATTCCCAGGGTACTCTGCTAAATAGCTTCCTGAATACCTTGAAGTTTCCTCTCCTGAAGTCCAGGGTAGCAACTCTGCTTTGTTTTTTCCTCAGTACACTGAAAATTTCAAACTCAACCATTTCATGATCACTTGTGGCCAAGACAGCCACCTACCATCACATCCTTCATGAGTCCTTCTCTATTTACAAACAGCAGGTCTAGGATGGCTTCTTTCCTAGTTGGCTCACTGTGTATTTGTGCCAAGAAATTATTTCCTACAAACTTCAAGAATTTCCAAGACCTGCTCGTCACAGCAGTATGATACTCCCAGTTGATGTCTGGGAAGTTAAAATCTCTCATGAGGACAAGGGCTACCAACCCAGAAGTTTCTCCTAATTCCCTGCAGAATAACTCATTAGTGCTTACATCCTGGCTGGGTGATTGGTAGTAGACACCCACTACAACATCTCCTTTGTTTTCCATCCCCCTAATCCTTACCCAGAGGCTGTCAACTACATCATCACTAACCGTAAGGGCTGTGCAATCAAACCTCTCCCTTATGCAGAGAAAGAGAACTCCACCTCTCCTGCCCTGCTTATCCCTCCTGAACAGCCTGTAGCCCTCCATCCCAGCACTCCAATCCTGGGACTCATTGTACCCAGTCTCACTAATACCAATGATACCATAGCTCTGAGAGCTGACCAAAGCTTCCAGTTCATCCTGTTTAGTAATTATACTGTGTGCGTAGGTGTACAAGCATTTCTGATATGCTCCTGAGCCCTCCATGCTCCCCGAAGTAGTGTAAATATTCCCACCATCATGCAATTCCGTGTCAATGCTTGGTTTACCTACTGCAATCCTGCTGGTATCCCTTTCCGCCATTGATTCTAGTTTAAAGCTCTCTTTATTTAGTTATATTTTAGTCACCTTCCCTCTCTGAACATCTATCATCAGGTTATCAAAAATCTTCATAGCATTAACCCACTACGGGTAGAAATCAGATGTAGAGAAACAAGAATCAGATGTATCACCTTCACAAATATGATCATTATACTCATCTAATCTTTTAACTCCTGTCAGATTAAAAAAAAAACAAAAAAAAAGGAGAAAGGCAGGTTCCTAACCAGGTCATCAATATATGCACACCATTACAGTTACGCAGTAAAAAGAAATTAAACCACTGTTCAGCTCTACCCAGAGATATTTGCATGCATCCAGCTTGTAAGCAGGTGATCACATGTGTAAACTGAGAAAAAAACACAAGAATCACTAAATTTATAGTAATTTCTGAGGCTTCATACTTGTGTCCCACTGCTCTGATTCTACAACCTCTAAGATACTCAAACTAATATAAAGTAAGAGGCTAAAGCACTGAAATTGTGTTTAACATGCAAGGTGTTAATTAAAAGTGAAGCATACATCTATAGCATAATCACTGTATAGAGTAAGTAGTGGAGAAGAAGGGTCAGATGGATAATCACTATAGCTAGTGCTTTGTTTTGATGACCCTCAAGGCCAGCTTGGATGGGGCTTTAAGCAAGCTGGTCTAGTGGAAGGTGTCCCTGCCCATGGCAGGAAGGTTGGAACTAGGTGATCTTTAAGGTCCCTTCCAACCTAAACAATTCTATGACTCTGGTCAGATATTCCATTTGTTTGTCTTAAGATTATAAGAACTAATTTTGCATAATTCTTCTGTGAATACTTGTTACATCTTTTTACTATGGAGTAACAGCCTGAGATATAGTGTTTAGGGGAATAGTTCTGCTTGTAAACTTACTCATCTACAAAATGAATAGAAAAAGAATGGGAAGAGAGCAGTCAAAATAAACTCACTTAAAAACTCAAACAATTGTCTGGAGGTTCATAAGAAAAGCTTCAGTGATTTGAAATAACTTGAAGGAAAAGATTATTTTCCTCCTTTCCTCAAGGAAAAGATTATTCTCCTCCTTTCCTCAGTACTTCTAGCATTACACCAAAACCTCTAGACTATCAAAGTTTCAGTTTACAACTTTTATGTCATATCTTCATTGTCATGAATGAAACCTAGTAGGCTCTGCTCATCTTTTTCTTGCACATACTGTTCTGAAGTCAGAGGTGAATAAGAAGAACTCGTATTGCTATAGAAAGTCTTTAATCAAGGAATAACGTTATAATCCCAAATCGGTGAAACTTTAATGTAATAAATCTTTTAAGTTATCTATGAGAAAATGTACTCTTCCATAGCTCAGAAAAAAAGCAGTTACCAAATCCCTTTGTATATTCAGAATCTAGATAACTTGTAAACCTGCATAACTGAGATATATATTCTCAATAAAGCTGATGATAGTCATAACAGATTCAAGAAGCTTCCATACTTGCTTGCTGCTCCCTGTTTTGTGTTACAAATTAACATTTCTATTAAGAAACACTTTTATTAAAAATGAAAAATATGACCACAGTGAAGCTAGGAAGATTGGGAGAGAAATGGGGATAAGGGAAAAGTTTAGATTTATTTCTAAATAATTTTTCATGAAGGTTAACAATGTTAATATCAAGCCAGTGCACTTCATTTTTTCTGGTAAATATTTGTACAAGGGTCAACATCCACCACAACAAGTATGAGATCCTTCACCGCTGAATTATATACATGTTAACGGAAAATTCATAATTGTAAAAAGAAGAGTTAGAATTCCAACCTTGAACACATACATAAAATACATTCACTGAACTCATTTGAACTCAAAATTGATTTTTACTAAACATCACTCAAGGCTAAGTGAATTTTAGTTTAAAAGTTACTGTGGCATCATCTGACCCTCTAACAAGGATGTCAAAAATAGCCCCTGGTCTACTTCCAACTGAGCTTTTCTTATCTTTTGCAGAAACCCATCTGCTGTAACATCAATGAAGATGGATTTTTTCCTGAGTATTTTTCAAATACATTGACATTTATTTTAGGCACTGCAGGTGTATTAAATTTACTTATTACTTTACGTTTATAAGTGAACTATAGACAACAAAAAGAATCGTTTTTGTTGCGGTTCATGGAATTCATTTAAAGAGGATTTGTAAAACAAATTTTTAGTGTTCCTTTCCTTTGATATCTCAATCTCTTAATAGAGTGATGAGCTTCTCTAGTGTAGACTATATGGGAGGAAAAGGATTCTCCTAGAGATACTGGATCAAATTTAGACCAGCCAAAAGAAAATATGACCTCATTGGGAATTATACACACTTTCATTGCAGCTGAAATTAATCTGTATTTGTGATATATACTCTATGGTTTGTAAACGCAACAAGAAAGTTCTGCCCACTGGCAGGACCAGAGGCAATAGGCACAAACTGAAACACAGGAGGTTCCATCCCAACATAAGGGAAAACCTTTTTACTGTGAGGGTGACCGAGCACTGGCACAGGTTGCCCAGAGTGGTTGTGGAGATGTTCAAAAGCCATCTGGACATGGTCCTGGGAAACTGGCTCTAGGCGGCCTTACTTGAGCTGGGGGTGTTAAACAAGATGACCTTGAGAGGTCCCTTCCAGCCTCAACTATTCTGTAATTCTGTGAATGAAGGGATGAGTTAGAGGTTCAGGTAAAGTAAGGTAAAGTAAAATTGGGAGAGGATTACAGCATACCTGTTAGCTACATTGTTGGGCTGGAAGGTCAGGAATGTAGGGATTAATTTCATTTTTTTCCCAGATACATGAGTATTTTTTAAATGAAATCTGTTCCTCTGCTATTCCAAATTCTCATCTATAAAAGAAAAGACTATTTGTCTGTTTTACTGGCACGTTGATTAATTCATACACCTGGAGGTATTTTACAGAAGCTAATAGAGAACCACTGAATTTATTAATAATAAAATGAATACGATGCAGTGGCAGTAGAACTGAAATAGAAGTAAAAACAAGGGACCAGAAGTGGGAGCAAGATTGTTTGGAAGATCTGGCTGCACAACTGAAGATTCGTTTTTTTTCTGCGCTACTAATCTGAAATATAACATAAGCATTCCTTTTCTGCCACTGTATCCATACAATAAATGAAAATAGAATTGGTAAGAGAAGTTAAGTTTTATTTCAGGAGGAAGCACATGTACATAATATTGTTACTATTAATTAGGAAGCTAGGATTAACCATTTCACCTTCAAGAAAGACTACCGGTTGTCTGTCTGTCTGGGCAATACAATACCTAATTAAACAAACAATTATTGTATTGATCAGTAGATCCCTAAATTAGATGTCTGATTCATCCTTAGTATCTTCCTTTATACGATTCAGACAAATCTAAAGATTCCACCTTCTGTTTATTTGTAATCCTTACTGCATAATGGAGACACACACTTACTTGTAACTGTTTGTTGTTCCCCCGCCTTAATTTTTGATTTTGTTAACAATACAAGTTTAGGCCTAAACTGTAGATATCTAATCAGAAAACTAACAGAATACAAATGCCCCCCTTATTAAATATCTTATTTCATATTCAGGAAAAAAAAGAAATGTCTATATGACTTCTCCAATGTCATTTTTCTGCAAGCTTTTTCCAACATCAGAAGTTCAATAGCTAAAATGGACATTTGGGATAAAGATTTGTACCTAAAGTGATCCATGGCAACTCTGCATTACTCATAGAAAACTTGTAATGTAATTCAAATTAGCTTAGCCTGTCTCTCACCAAGGGAACCTTGAGCTAGCAGTTGAGGAAATGGGACTGCACATCCAAGAAAACAGACCAGAAATGATAAATGAAGGGAAAGCAAGCCATTGTAAAGGACCAACAGCACAGCGGGAAAAAGTTTCTCGGCTTAGGATGAGAAGCCCCAGGGGTGGGACACTTCACTGGGGTGAGGAACTGGAATGCAGGTGGTGCTGAATGCTTAGAAGCACAGGGAAGCTGTGATGCAGCAGCTGTAGAGGTTTACTTAAGCCACTGGTAGCAAGATAAACAATGGTCCTGGCAAGTCACTTAACCTTCTTGTTTGTAAAATGTGAATGATTACTTCATCTTTTTTTTCTACCAAAACAGTAAGTGTTCAGCTAAGAATAATCCATCTGCATTTATCTCTGGAACAGTCACCCTGCTCCACTCCTCCCCCAACAACCTACCTTTGAATCTTCGAGAGACATGGCAAAAGAGATTGCTATAGTGACGTAAATTTTGCTTCATAAGGAGTAATAAAAAGCTGATCATTTCTCTGCATGTTTTACAAACATGCACTTCTTATTTTTATTTCACAAATTATTCAAATAACACAGAAGGCAAATCCTGTCCTAAGCTTCAAATGAAGCAATTCAGGAATTACTCCTAAGAAAAAGATAAGAAATAAACAACTTGCCTGTCAATATGCTTTAATCACTATTGCATTCAAAAATGTAATCTTAATTATACGCTTAATGTAATACAGCAGGGCCAGACTGCTAGGGACAAAGATGCAACATGACGATTAAAATACGAACAATTTCTCCTTGTTTTCTATTGCTCTGCAAAGTTTCTAGATATTTACCACAGCCTATTCTATCCAGTTAAGCCTCACACTCTGAGGAAACACTTACCTTCTCTTCCAGTGCCCAGTCATGTTTTATAATGGAAGAAGGCAATCTTGAATAATGGATTACTCAAGCTGCAGAAGTGTTAATGAGCCATGTTTGCTTTATGCTCATACACACAGATTTCCTATTATGACATCAGTAAGAATTGGCTTTATATCACTGAAACTGCAACGATGTACAGGGATATAAAGTAAAACTCAAGAACTAGGGATAAGGGAATCATAATGACGAATTTGAATACTTCCCAGGCATGTAAACTCACAAACCTCACAAACTACAGATATACCCACAAAAAAATACAGAACATTCCTATCATATATTTAATAACTCAAGAGATTGAATGATGTAAGGTTTTACTGCCCTGGTTTGTGGGAACTACATAACATATCGGCAAAAAGTAGAAAAGACATGAAACATATAAACATGTAAGTGACAAGTTTCATATTGTAAGAGGGAATACATAATTTTTTGAGGGCTGTAATCTATATGTCTCTCTAGTAGCTTCTGTTTTTGGTAACTACATTTGTGAATGACCCTCTCTGTCACGAGGACTACAGGAAGAAAGAATCACAGTAAGCACAAAACTTCTGCAGTGTAACAATGAAAAAGGTGTCATAAAACATGGATTTTAACACTTGCATCTAGAAAGATTATGGAGAGGTATCTGGTGAAGAGGTTTAGTGGTACTTTTCATTAGTATATTGTGGACAATATTTGTATTTTGGTGGATAAGAATAATAAACATACAAACTGACAAAAGCAAGGGAAGATGAGAATTTCTGTCACGCTTGAAGTTGTATTTTATTTGCCCAGTGAAACAAATCTTTCCAAACTTCTTTGTAGAAACCAGAACTGTGCTTTTATATCCTTTCTGCTCAAAGGTTAAATGTACAGCTTGCACTTCTTTAATATAAATGCTATCAATAATAATTCATTAACTGTGTTGGCTGTATCACCCTTTTTCTTCAAGAAAGTAGTCATTTTTTCATCTGTCAGTTGGATAGAAAGCACTTAAGCATAAACAAGTTTCATGGTTTAACCCCAGACGGCAACGAAGCCCCACGCAGCCGCTCACTCAATTCCCTCACGGTGGGATAAGGGAGAGAATCAGAAGAATAAAAGTGAGAAAACTCATGGGTTGAGATAAAGACAGTTCAATAGGGAAAGCAAAAGCCGCACACGCACGCGAGCAAAGAAAAACAAGGAATCCATTCCCCACTCCCCATGGGCAGGCAGGGGTTCAGCCATCTCCAGGGAAGTAGGGCTCCAGCACGCGCAATGGTGTCTTGGGGAGACAGGTGCCATCACTCTGAACGTCCCCCCCTTCTTTCTTCTTCCCCCAGCTTTATATGCTGAGCATGACGTCATATGGTATGGAATATCCCTTTGGTCAGTTGGGGTCAGCTGTCCCAGCTGTGTCCCCTCCCAATTTCCTTGGCCCCCCCAGCCTGCTCGCTGGTGGGGTGGGGTGAGAAGCAGAAAAGGCCTTGACTCTGTGTAAGCGCTGCTCAGCAATAACCAAAATATCCCTGGATTATCAACACTGATTCCAGCACAAACCCAAAACACAGCCCCATAACTTGCCAAAACCAGCACAAGTAGTTATGAAAATTCTTTCAAAAAATCATAAGCAGACATTTGTCACGTACAGCATTTTCTGACATTGACATTAGGGGCTACTTAGAACTCACAAGTGGAAAATTTGTAACAGCTGGAATGATTAAGTGATTACAAGAAAAAATGCATCATTAACACCACATACAACACTTCCTTCTGACTTAATTTCTGTTATAGCCTTTTTATGCATTAAAAAAGTTTTCCGTTTTAAAAAGTCCTTGTTGATCTATTTTCACAAGACATTTCAAATAGAAATAACTGTGATCACAACATTTACCTAAATTTTTACCCAAAATTACCTAAATTTTACAATAACCTAAATTTTACAATAATCTCCTTCATGAATTACAATTATCACAGTTATCTGACTTCAGACAGTTTTGTGCTCAATCCTTCACAATGTTCTTAAGATTGGGCTAGACAGTGTTTCTATAACTGTGTTTTTAGCCTCTGTGTGTCCTAATAATATGTTCTTTTGTCATCTCTTTAAATAACTATTCACACAGTCTGTTGTTGATGTTGAAGTTATCCAAGTGTTTTTCTAAACTAGATAAAAGGTTTCCAGTGTTTTGCTGGGGTTTTTTTTAGGCTGACACAATTTAGCTGTTGAGCAGTATATGACTACAAGTTGTCACACAGTTCCTTCTGTGTGCCTGGTCATTAAAAACAGAAAATAAGTATTAGCAGAACTTAGGTTTGTTAAAAGTGGTTTTTGGTTGTTTTTTTTTTCCCCCCAGAACTGTCAAGACAAAAATACACAGGTCTCTCTTTTTCAGGGGAACCTGAAAACACCATGTTATCTCATTAACAAAGAATTCTTAAGCAGCAAATCTTTTTATTCCATTTTCCCCCTTTGTTTAGAAAGCTGCCTGTAATAGCTACCTCTTTAAAAACATGCAGTTGACTGGATAATAACAAACCATGAAACTTAATGAAGGAATAACAACAGTTTTTATAGTTCTATTTATTGCCCCTGTGGTAGGTTTTCACAGGAAATACGCTCCCTTCTCCATCAAAACTCCTAAAAAGCAAAACTGGGTTCCCCATTGTACCCTAGTGACTTCTGAACGCAATTCCACTGGTTGTTGAAGCTAAAAGCAGAATTTTGCAATGTTTTAATGCCAAATGGGGAACGTCAATATTTTTTCTCATATTGCCAGAGGTATGGATTTCTGTCTGTTCTTGTTACAATGCAGCTGCCAGAGTCGCCTGCAATTAAGGCACATCCTAACACTATGGTGTAATCCCTTCCCTCGTATTTTATCTCCCTTGAGTTATGTTTCGTGTGGAATGCTTAGCACAGGTAGACTCTACTCCTGATTGTGCTAGCAGAATTATTAATACGAAACAAAATACTAAGCAGCACTGCATACTAATACATTAATGTAAATAAATGCAGTAAAGGCTATACCATACCATGATTAATCTCTTGGACATTTACTACTACTGGCAGAAGAATTACAAGTATTGTATGTAGGGTATACAATTTTTTAAGACATCTGTTTTGTGTTGTTCTATTTTTAAATAATTATCTTCCCACTCTTCATAGTCTATATTCTCAAAGAAATTATTTCAGGCTGGACTAGCCTGTATAGGTGCTCAGATGTAGAGATTTTAAATATTTCATGATGTATGCCAATGACAGCTGTTTAATATATTAAGATCTCACATTTCTGACATTTTCCATTGCTTGAACATAGCTTTGCATGCTACTGTATATTATTTGCCTTTCACAAAACAGATTCTGAATGAAAGAAGGTTTTCTCCTCTTTCTGTGTCTCCCATTAAAAATCAGATTCAAAGTGGAACTGTCTTACCTTCAATTAAGAAGGTAGTCTCATGCTCAGAAATATTTTGAAGGTGAGATTAATTTGCAGATTGCAACCTGTTGCTTGCACTATATCAGCCATTTCCCAAAGTCTTCCTCTAATCGCTAGATAGCAGTGTTACTGGAGTAACAAAATAAAGGCACTCATGGAAAAAAAGGAAGTCCTCTAAATAAGAATGGCTACTGAAATCTCAGAAAGGAGGACGGCAAATGATCCGCAGTGATCACCTACTCCATTTTGAAAACATTAGAAACAATTCATTCAACATTCCTATCTGAATCCTCTCTACATCATTGTTCAAGTGCTCCAGACGATGGCAATTCTTCAGCCCTCCTAGGCAAATTACTTCAGCGCTTCATTATTCTTACTGCTTTAATTCACAACTATCATCTTTCAGAACTTTAAACTTGTTCTTGCCCAGTACACAGACAATATGAGGAAAGATTTCACCTGTCACTCATCTGAAAAGAAGTACCCTGTCTATTTTAGTCTTATTTTTAGTCCGAGCACCAAATCCTTCAAGTTCTCCTTGAAAGTTGCGCTTCCCCAACCTGTAAAGATTCTCACTGTTCTCTGGATTTTCTTCACTGGAAGGACATTCTTGAACAGCTGTAGGTGTTGTACACTAGTATCTGTGCTGCGCAGTATCTGCATCTGGTATCACAGACCTCTCCTTGTATACCAGCTATACGCTCAGATTACACCTATTAGACGTATATCTTTGGAGGAGCATGGTGCAGCCGGCTGCTGGCTGGGAATAGAGGAAACCTGGGAGGAGTTAACAGGCTTTCTACTTGATGTTTTTGTCTCCAGCTCTTTATAGGAGTAGGGAACCCAAAATTAAGAACAGGTCTCCACTGACATGCACTATTGTGAAATTGCCAGGGAAATTCCTGTTAAACACCTTTCAGTTACACAAAACTGCACCAGAAACCCTAGCAATCAAGACATTATGGCTGAGCTTTGGCTTTACAGACAAATCCTTTTGCATAACACAGTTATTTGTGATTCCTGATAGCCCCATATCTAGCTTTGAAAACAGGCTGCTTCGTCATCAATAAATTACACTTTAAAGTCCCTTTTCATGTAGTCTTTGGATGTAACCTTCTAAGTGTTCTTGTCTAAGTAGAGGGAATATTTTTGCAAGGACAAAAAAAAGATGCAAATTAAAGCATCTTGGATGATTCTCTCGATGTCATTGGGGCTGCAAAATTTTTCTGCATCTTTTATTCTATTTCAAGTTAAATGTTACAGCATTTCTTTGTAAAAATGCTTAGTTTAATTTTGAATCTATTATTTTCTATTTGGTCAGCATTGTGTTCATTTCTGGGATTTAACATAAAAGCACCTGAAAAAATAATTAAAGCCTTTTCTTGAATCTCTGGAATTGCAACAATGCTCAGCAAAGTGGGACAGTGATAAAATTAGTGTTCTTTTACTTTACACAGTGACAAGGAGGTTTGAAAAGACAAAACAGTGAACTTAAGTGCTGCTAATTGGAAAAGCTTACTTGTTGATAATATGAATATATGCATTAAAGACTGGGCATACTGCAAGCCACAAAGCAAAAATCTGTTTTTACATCCCTCTAACTACTCATCATGAGATTTAGTATGAAACTGTAGGGAATGAAGTAACGATTTTAAACAAAAAATTCAAGACATGATAAAATTCAATGTTGCAGGATTCTGAGGGCAAATTTTGAAAAGCCAGTGCTATCCTACATAGAAAAATTGAAACACTAGCAAACACTGGCAAACAATGTCAGAAAAACAATTTCATCTCTGCAGAAAGGCTGAATGAAAATGCTTTGTTTTGATATAAACACAATTTCCTGTCAAAATCGGTTTTAGTGGAAAATTTTCATCCCATTTTACTTACAACTAGAGCTTGGTCTCACTCCTGCAGGTGCAGAAGTATAGACATTGCACTTCTAAACACTGCAAATGAAGATTTTGTTATATAAAAAAACCTTTTTTCTAAACCTCCTCTTCACTGTGTGAAGTAAAAGAACACTTTTTTTTTTTTTTTAATTTAAATTGTGTCCCACTTTGCTCACTATTGTTACAATTCCAAAGAGTAGTTTTGGTAGTCTGACCACTTTCAGTCTCAAGGTTTGTGTGTTTCTGTTTTGAGTTGACCAGATGTTGTCATTCAGATCTGTACTGTTCAGTGCTCTGCATTTGTTAAAAGTATTAGGCATACAAACATGAGATCTAAAACTTAGTGTGAAACGGTATTAAGCCAAAATTCAGACAGAAAAGATATTATTTATTCAACATTCAATTATTCTGTTCAGAAAGTTTGCCGAGCAAAATGGGAAGAAAATTTGATTGGCCTGTCCCAACCGTCGTGGTTTAGCCCCAGCCGGCAACTGAGCCCCACACAGCCGCTCGTTCACTCGCCCACGGTGGGACGGGGGAGAGAATTGTAAGAGTGAAAAAGAGAAAACTCGTGGGTTGAGATAAAGACAGTTTAACAGGTAAAGCAAAAGCCGCGCACGCAAGCAAAGCAAAACAAGGAATCCATCCACCCCCCCCCACGGGCAGGCAGGTGTTCAGCCATCCCCAGGGAAGCCGGGCTCCAGCATGCGTAATGGTGTCTTGGGAAGACAGACGCCATCACTCTGAATGTTCCCTCCCTCCCCTGTTTCTTCTTCCCCCAGTTTTATATGCTGGCCGTGACATCATATGGTATGGAATACCCCTCTGGCCAGCCTGGGTCAGCTGTCCTGGCTGTGACCCCTCCCAGCTCCCTGTGCACTTCCTCGACTGCTTAGCAACAACCCAAAATATCGGCATGTTATCAACATTGTTTTCATCCCAGATCCAACCACAGCACTATACCAGCCATCGGGAAGAAAACTGACTCTATCCCAGCTGAAACCAGGACATATATATAACTGAACACATACCTTTATCCCACTACAGTATCCCTTAAGCTTGTTTGCAAGTTAGACAAAAATGAGTAGTGCTGGACTGGATTTTCAACAGCCTCTGAAGGCAGTGGCTAATTCCAATGAATGTAAAGAGGTACGGAATCCTTAGCTCCCTTTGGAAAAAAACACAGCATGTGTGATACTCTGTGCAAAAATTACAATACAGTAGCATGTACCACACAGAATCTGCCATACCAAGTGATTCCAAAATCTCTTATCTGTGGCATCTGTACAATAGTACCGCTGCTCATGGTCTTCTGCTGTGAAGTTGTGAAGTTGCAGATCAGTGAACTTGCACGTAACACTTCATGACTAGACAAATGATCTTAGCACATTAAATGTAGCTGGATTACCTGAAAGATTGCATGCTTACCTCATGTTCTTGCAACTATCCCAGTAAGCTTATATGAAAATTTGTAGAAAGCCAGGCTACATAATTTGAGGAAAACTGTCATTTCATAATTCCTTTTCAGTCCTATGGCCTTCTGATGTGGTTTTGTTGATCCGAGTGTTTCCATTGGGTTGCAGTGTTTCATTTATGAAAACTTTGGTTTTGCCAGTCTGATCTGTACCAAAGAATGGTTCTGTACGACAAACATGGCTGTAGAGTAAACTTAAAACTCAACAAAACCTCCAGATTTATTCCACATTGTTAAGTAAGAAAAACAGGTTTTTTTTAATCAAAATTCAAAAAGGTCTATGGCATCAATACAATCACGTGTCTTCCCACAATCAAACTGTTCTAAAAAATCTTTAAAAAAATTCTTTAAAGAAAATGGAGAACATTATAAAAAATAAGGCCACAAATCCCTTCCCCCCCCTCTATGCACGCAAGTCTAGTGGACTTATCAGAGCAACAGCAGAAGTTCTACCTGATGTTTTATCATTCAACAGAGGGCTTTGATGAACATCAAAGTATAAAAGTCTTTATCACCTGGATAGAAGATTTATCTGAAAACATGAGTGATTAATAGCAACTATATCCAATGTGTAAAAAATTCCCAGAGACACTAACAAAACAGATCCATTTTTTTCCTCAAAGTTATTCTTTTTCCCCTCAAGCATTCTATTTTCTGCTGTTCGCTAAACGGACAAAATGATATGACAATGATATGACAAGAGAAAGATGGGTAAACTTTATTCATATGGTGTGAAAATGCCCACTATAAGAATAATTTAAACAATCTTAAAATTAAACATTAATTATATATTTAGTAAAAAAACTGATATTAATCTCACACACTGGCACAGTGATTTCTTTCCAGAGACTTTCTTCTAAAAAAAGAAATTGAAAGAATATTAATAGCTTAGAAGCATGATACCTGAGTTTTGTTATCACTATTCCTTTTTTCAATGTTGTAATTGCACTAGGAGCAAAATTGTGGCAATATGGACTGAATAGTGGACTACAAGGTTTGTGAAAAAGTGATTGGACCATCAGGTTCAAATAGTAGTGATCAACTGCTCAAAATCTGAATAGGTGTCACATTGGGTGCAGTCCTATCGCCACTCAGGCAGATATTGTCTAATGACTCTGACAATACCCTGGAAGAAAGGAGAATGTACAATCAGCAGATGGACATGAGCTCCGACTGTCCTGTCAGCTGCAAATCCTTGCAAAGCTGAACTAAGACTATGAAGGTTTCAGGTATTTACTGTTTTCATGCTTGGCATGATTTTCACCCCAGCTACACACCATTTAATTTGAAAGATGAATTCCAATTCTCTAAGTATCTGAGCCAAGGCAGCCTGCCTCAGAAAATGGTAAAAGTCAGCTATCTGAAAGAGATAACATGAAAAAGGAGTACCTAAATTTTGATTATCTACATTTGTGAGAAGATGGTCTGAAATAAAATGACCTACAGACGGTATTCCATAGCGTTCATGTTCATAGAGTTTTTCAGTGCCTTAGCTTTCTAACCCAGAGGTTTTGGAAGTACCCATTGGGAACTACCCAGCAGTTCAGATAATGCAAGGTTTTACTGACACTGACTTTTTTTAACAGCAAAGCTATATTCCTGCATTTAGCTGTTTCTGTAAAGTGATTGCATAATTTTTCTGTTTGAAATAATATATTTCTAGTCCATTTTCCTACCTGTGATGGGTTGACCTTGGCTGGATGCCAGGTGCCACCAAGACACTCTATCTCTCCCCTCCTCAGCAGGACAGGGGGGCAGAAAATAAGAGGGAAAAAAGCACGTAGGCCAAGATAAAGGCAGTTTAATAAAGCAAGAGCAAAGGCTGGGTGCGGAAGCAAAGGAAAACAAAAGATTTATGCTCTACTTCCTATTAGCAGGCGATGTCCAGCCACTTCCCAGGAAGTAGGGCTTCAGCATGTGTAGTGGTTGCTCTGCAAGACAAATGTCGTAAAAAATGAATGCCCCTCCCCTGTCTCCTTTCTCTTGGATTTTATCGCTGAGCTGACGTCATATGGTATGGAATATCCCTTTGGTCAGTTTGGATCATCTGTCCTGGCTGTGTCCTCTCCCAAGACCAGCCCCAGCCTACTGGTGTGTGTGGAGGGGATGTTGGAGACAGCCTTGATGCTGTGCGAGCACTGCTCCGCAGCAGCCAAAACACCGTTGTGTTATCATCAACGCCTTTCCAGCTACCAATGCAGAGCACGGCACCATGAGGGCTGCTATGGGGAAAATTATCTCCATCTCAGCCAGACCCAATACACTACCAGGGTAAGCTTATGCTTTGTGCCTTTTTCTGGTAGCTTCTGTATGCTGCCTTTATGTCCTTCCAACACTTAATGCAGTACAGGGATTTCAGTTCAGCATGGGGATACTGGAACTGGTCTCCTTATACAGTACAGGACAGTGACATCAGAAATATTGATCCCAAGAAAAGATGGTTTTAAATAGCATGTTGCTACATCTGGCTTAGCTTTCCCAAGTAAATGCTATGATATTATTCCATTTTCACAACAAGCTCAATTAGAGGAAGGCTGAATAGTATCTGCACATAACTGCCTTTTACTTTTTAAAGATGCTCTTATGCTTTGCAGATGGAAAATAAAACGGCTATTGGAGTTAAACCTCATCTAAATCTGTCCATAAGTTTTATAACCAAATTATAAAACTGTGGAAACAAGTAATATCTTAATGCAGTAATTATGTATCTTATGCAAAAAGGTGTATGTGTTGATTAGGCAAGTATTACATATCCTTCCTGAAAATATTTTATCACTAAACCAAAAGTTCCCTATCTCAGGGTTTCACAAGGACTAAAAGAGACCTCCAAACCAACATTTTCAGTCCCTTGCTCTCATAGGCATACGTTTCATGTAACGCTACTAATAAATTTTAAGACACTTATGATCTTTTCTGAAGAATATTGTATTTCTCACTTATTTGTGACCAGTTTATACTTGTTTGTTCTTGTGGCAATATTATCTTTCTGCTCTTCCACTTCTCCAGTATCTATGCACTCCATGTAGTGAGAGTGTTGAGACAATGCAATAATCTTCCTACCCTTCTCAGAAAATCAGTTCACTTTTAAAATTCAAGCTAAAATCTCAGTTTTGGTAGCAATAATAAATTCAGATATTGCAGATATGTGTTTGAAAACTGTCAGAATAGCCAACTAAGAGGAAGAAGGATGTGCTGGGCTTTGAGGGTGAGGGAAGCAACATCAATGGATCGCTCCCATATTTCATGACCTTTCCCCTCACCTCCCGCAAACTTTTATGAAACCCTTTTTCCATCTGCTTTTTCTGCCATCATAAACTTTTCACTTCATTTAGTCTACAAGGGCATTTATTAAGTTTAAGAATATGAGCTGACACCCCAAAACATTCTGCAATAGAACAAATCCAAATCAGACTTTCACCAACAATCAACAGCTGAGGGTCATGTCTTGTCTGTTTATAATATGAGACAAATTTTGGAGACCAACCACACATAGGTAAGAAATGCAATAAAGCAAAAAGTAGGAAGTGCTTTAATCCTAGCCCACCTGTAGAGACAAGCTATTTACTTAATTTGTATTTCTGTGAAGTGAAAGTTAAATTTAGCAGTAGCTCAGGTTAATCATGGGTAATTATGTTGTACATCTGCCCCCAAGCATGCTTCTGAACTGTCATTTTCAAAGTTTGCTTGTTTTCTGGTGATAGACAGGTGTTTAAAAATGCAAGTTTTCAGAAAATTTTGATAATTGACAGATTCTTGATTTTTCTCTATACTGAAAGGTCAAAGTTTCCTTAAATAAATATTCTACTTAAAGCCAACATGCCACACCATTAAAACAAAAGTGGTTTATTTTTTTTCATTTACAAGTTATTAAAAAAATGGTAAGATGTTATAGACTCAACAGGAAATATTTGTTGACTTAGAACGTTCCCTTATTATCATACACCTCTGTGATGTTCTTTAAAATTACTGCTTCAGTTTAAGAAACTCCACTATTGGATAATTTAACTGTCCTTTATGAGTTATCAACAGCTTATATATAGCCTTTCCTGATTGCAGCAAGTATAGTCTCCTGAAGACAAGTTTCTTTTAATAATTAACACAAATTATTTACAATGTTCTTGACAAAAATAAATACACAAATGTACACCCGAACAGAATTTTCTCATGTGCCCACAAGGATTTTTCTAATTTCTGAAGATTTGGTGGCAAGAAGAGGAAGGAAGAGGAAGGACAACTTTCTAACCAGGTGAAGAATGTAATCCCCTCTTCTGACAGTCATGGAATTTGAGCTACATACAGTGAAAAAAAATCCCAAACTCTAAAATGAGATCAAATCTATTTGTTTTTGTTGGTGGTAACGGAAATCACCGTAATTAATTGTGGGGGGGGGAAATGTATTATTAAGGTTTTCAAAGATTTTTTCCCATGCAAATTTATATGTTAAATTTTTCCAAGTCCATCTACATGCATAATTATCGCTGTAATCTATTGTCCTTCCCCATCTTTCTTATTAATGTGTATCCTACACTGTCTTCCTCTAAAAATTATCTTGTAAGGTGAGGTCCTTGTTACCTTATTTGAACCTTTGTAGAACAATAGAATAAAACCAAACTTTTGTATCAGTTACAATAAACAGTTTGTCTATTGTTACTCAGAATATATTCCCCTTTCCCCTTCATTTCCCCAAAACTGGTACCAGATATCAAAACCATGCAAAACGATCAGCGTTACCACATTTATCATTTTGACAGTGCATTTGTAAGATAAAATCCTTTAAATATTTGTGTTTTGAAGCTGTATTTTTAAATGGCCTGAAGAAGTGATTCCCTGCATGAAAAGAGAAGTCATGTTCAATAAAGAAATAACATATTTCAAAAGGAAAAGACAAATAACCAAGTTACCAAAAAAAGAGAGCAAGAGTGAGGGCAATCTAGATACATTTATAATTGATAAACAGGGAAGATTTTTTTATTTATTATCTTGTCAATGAAGACATATGAATTAAGACATTCAACTCCACGAGGACAAATGAATTCCAGTGAAGTGATGTCAACAGGAAAATTACAATCGTGACTTATAAAGAATGACAGTTCTTTCCAGTACATGTATACCTATTTTTCTTGCTGAAAAAGCTTTAAAACATACTTGGATTATATAGCTAAAGTAACTAATTAAAATCTGAGTGTTGCACTTACAGAAAAAATTGTGTGTACTGAGCCTTATAAACTCCCATAAATGGAAGAGCTCCTGTAATTATAACCGTCTGTGAGCACATAATCTTAAACGTAAAAATATCATGTTTAATATTGTATTGGGTTTAATAATTTCATTACAAAAAAGAATTTTTGAAACAATTAATATAAAGGTAATCATTACAAGTTTCTCAATATATATGTAAAGTTTTGTTTGTTTTTCAGTATTATATTATTCTTACATACTAATTCAATATGATTTTATTATTTAAACATCAATACCTGTACACCTGAATAGTTGCTTCATTGTTATACTAGTCAAGTAAGAATGTTAAAACCTGTTTAAACTAAAAAAAAAAAAAAAATCCTTTATTTTCAACTATATTTGCCTGTATAAATAAATTCAAGTGAGAACACATTTAACCTTTTGACTTCCTATACAGCAACACTCTTGTCAGTTGTTCAAATACCAGTAAAAGTTCATAAACAGCAAATGAATATTAGTGTAAAAAAAAAAGCATAGTGAATGTTCATTGAGTTTGTAATTTTTAGGCTAATGATACAGATACTGAAATTTCATATCTAATTGAGATGGAATGTGGAATAGTGTTTATTCAAATTTTATTTTTCTATTATTTCCTATAGACTTGCAATTTATTTCCCCATATATTACTGCCTTATTCACCAAACTATTTATTTTATATTTTTTCTCAGTTTCACTTTTAGCTACACTAGCTCGATTAGCGCTGTCACTCTCTCAGGTTAGGAGTAACAACATCTACGAACCACAGATTCCCCCCTTTTTTAATACTCTAATGATGTTCAGAATGTCTCTTTTCTGGCACTGTTGTTTAAAAACAAAGAAGAGAAACTGATTAAATGACTAAGTTTATAAGGAAGATGGTGCATTTATCTGTAGATAAAATGATCTTGACCTACAGAAGGGGAATAAAGTAAGAGCAATTAAATTTATATTTAAACTCCTTTTACTAATAGTAATCTTAAATACGATTTTGAAGAATAGAAACTATATTAAAATGTGTTACTTCTTCAGTCTAAGTATTACTTTAAAACTGTCTTAGTTATCTTAACTATACTCTACCAAAGTTTTCAGGCAGAAGAAACAATTTACACGTATCTGTATGGCAATTCATAATAGCTTTCCATAAAGCTAGGAAAGTAACTGGTTTTTTTTACTCCCCAGGTAAATAAATAAGAGGCTAAAGTTTGTGTTCCAAAAATTTGAAATAGATAAAAAAGAAAATCCCTTCAAAATCAGAGAAAGTAAGGAGGACGTCTGTGGCTAAAATGAGAAACAAACAGCCGTGCAAGATTCACAGATACCTTAATGCAAAAGAGCCCCAAACCAAATAACAGATTTTTTTCTTGTTCAGCACAATGAAAGAAAACCAAACATCTCCTTTCTCTGTTGCATAAAACAGTAGTAGTATGTGGAGAAAAAAAAAAAAAAGAAGGAAACCCCACACAAAACAAAACCCAAAAACCCCAGAAACATGACAGTGAAAAACAGTTCTCAACAGGTTAACAATGTGCCACTCTGCGAGAACGTGAAGCTTCAGGAAAAAAACATAGTTAAAAACAAAACCATTACATCAGCTTATCCCAGCCGTAATATCAACATAATTGAAGACAGGGATATGATGGATACATGTATCTAATAGAACAAAAGCAAGAATTAAACTTCAGTACTGCCTGAGGGTCACGGGAAAATTGCTTGGGTTTTTGTTCTCATTGAATTGAAATGGGAAATAATAAAATCACTTCTAGTACCTCTTCCGCTCTACCACCCACTCCCCAACACCCAGCGCTCCAAGCTGGCAAGTTACTACTTCTCTGAAGGCATAATATATCCCAACACATCCTAACAATAGATCTCAACAACCAGAGGTAAAACTATGACATATTTCAAAGGAGCTATGCAAATGTTACTGGCAAAAAGTAGTATGTATACTGGCCAATAGAGTATATTATCTCTCCTTGTAGGCAGCAGACACAAATAGAACAGTAGTTGTGGACTGTGTTCATAGCTATCTCCCCGAATACATACCTATTGTCAGAAGGCATTGTTAGAACTAGCCCTATGTGTTTTGTTATATGAAATGACATATGTCTGAACCCAGAAGGCTGTACAGCAAACAATGCTCTGTCATATGACATGACATATGTATGCACCCAGGCTATGGAGCCGCCACATTAATGAGAGCTTTTCTGACTTAACAGATGAGCTCTCTTTTATACGATACCTTTAAAAGAACATTTTCTGCTTCTTTAAACTTGCTTGTAATAGGAAAGCAACAAAAAACTGAGTGTAGAAAATAAGCTCTTTCTTTCTATTGCCTTTTTCCTCCATTCTGTACTTTTTTAAGTCTATCAGCATAAGAAAATGTATGTGATACTTAACATGTCTGAATTTAATTCAACAGCTCTGTAATTACGGTTTCCTAAGAGATGCCATTTATATGATACTCTGCCATTTTCTGAAGTGGTGCAGTTAAAAAGTTAAGTATCTTGCAGAAACTTCTGATAACCCAGGAATTGTATGAGCTAATCTGATGCAATTCTATCACTCCCATAGAAATATATAGCAGAATAACTAAAATGTTATTAAAGCATTGCAGAGAATATTTATTCAGTGGTGAAGGTTCTAGACTTAAGAATGTATAGTTTCTTCCATCTCTCTTTGAAATAAACAGTAATACAAACAAGTATATTTCTTAACAATGAACAATGTCATTTAAAAGTAACAAAATCATGGGGAACAACTTGTAGTTCTTATTAGGAACAGCAAACCCCAACAAGCCTGTACAGCTTCCAGCTGTAAAGTACTCAACAAACCCATAAACCAATCTTCCTACAAAATTACTTAGTTTTCACTTTACTAATTAGCTAGTCTGAAAAGAGCAGAAAAGCATCTCTTGGTACGCCTACTCCACAGGGTCATTTTACTACTTAATTTATCAAGGATTCACAACATCTGCTGTGGCTGGACAGGGAGTGTTCTCTCCCACTCACTGGCGATCCTTACAGCCCCTTGCAGTCTATGGGATCTTCTTCAAGTACACTTCTGTTAGCCAAAGAAATCTTCATGGTGTACTGGCCAAACACATTTTTGGATATGCAGTGTGGAAGTGGATGTGCTGCCTCTGATGTCACACAGGCATCAAGGTGATGTCAAAGTTCATTATTGTTAAATGTGCTCTTATTAAATATTTTTTAAAAGAAACATGAAATAGATTTCTCACGACAGTCTTATAAATATGAAATAAAATGCATGGACAAAGTAGTATAGGAAGAACACATGGGAGAAGAAAAGGAGAATACAGCAGAAAACAGGAAGAGAAGAAAAGAGTGTAAAACTAATGTTGCTTGGTCTCAGATTTAAATTTTTTTGCTATAATTTTTGCTATGTCTTTTTCCATGCTCACATTTTAAAAGTGCAAGTGGCCAATTTTTGGCAAGCCAGGTTTCAACAGCTATAGAAAATTCTGTGATTCTATGAAATATTTTATGGGAAGTCAGTAATAAAAATAATCATGACTACTCTGTTTATATGACCCATAGCAGGAATTTCTTAGTCGCTGATATTCTAGTCATATTGTGGTAGAAAAGGACAAAAAGAAGGAAACAGAGAGAAAAGATAAAAAAGGAGAAAAAAAAGGGGGGGGGGGAGACGACTAGGAAAAAGTATAGGAGAGAAGGACACAAGAAGAAACCATGAAGAAACTCCTAGCAAAGAGGCATTGAATTATACTGTCTGATGCTTAAATAAGAGATGTGGGAGTAATAAGAAAAAGCAGGGTGGGAACTGAGTTTTGGAAAACAGACCACAAACTTTTCAATACTTACTCCTCAGGTCCCAGAATCGACTGTTAGAGACCCTTATGCTTCTAGCCCCTGCAGAGAAATAAACCTCATTGTTATTGCTAATGGCAATTTGTTCTTTGCATGAAGAAACCCAGACGGCACCACCCCGTCTTCAAAACTAAGGGCAGGATATAAAGCTCACAGCTGTCCTCAGACAAGAAAAGGCCACCTTCCTCCTCTATGCTGATTCATGTAGTCAAGAAAAGCAAACAGGTAGAGAGAATAAGAGGCATACTGGAAGCACATATCATCACTGACATTATCTACATTCTCTTTCAGTATTTGTCAGCACCTCTAATTCACATAGTTTAAGAGTAAAAATTTAAAAAGTATATTAAAGAATAGTAATTTCTGTGATGTATCTGTCTTCAAATTAAATCTGAGAGTAAAAATATACAACTACCAGCACAGGATAAAGCTGATCAGAAGCTATGGGTCGTCATTAAAGGTGAGAATCTGCCTAGTTTCTTCCTGCAATGCTGTGGAACGAATTCTGTGTCTTCACCAGCACAATTCTAAATTTTACTTAGATGGTAGGACACAGCTTTCATAGATCCTAAAGCTCATCTGTTTGGTTAATGAGACATGAAAATAATCCTTTCTCGCTTATTTTTTCCATTTCCTCTCCTTATTTTACCAGTGATTTTATCACTAACTTTGAAATTTAAAAGTTTTATTATGTATGGTATATAATACTAAGCACTTACTAAAACTGTATTTCTGTATTCATCCAGATGAATAGCTGTGCTGGTTTTCAAGATATGTTGAGCTAACCACAAGCTTCAAGAAGCCATACTAGTAGTCTCTTGCTACCAAAGGTCTACTTTACACAATGGTAAGGAAAATAATATGAATGCCTGAGTCAGTAAATAACTTGTGTCTTCGTATTTTTTGAGTATGTTGTCCAAAGACAGTTTATTTATGTATAAGCTAAATTTTGAATTGTAGCATATATTCAAGGTTAGCTACTGATATCTATATGTCATGATCGAATAAGCCATGAGGCATATCTTGAGTATAAATTTGCTGAATACTTTATTTGTAATCTCCTGATAACTACACGTTAAATGAAAAAGTAAATGTTACATAAAAATATATTTACATTAATGTATTCACAGTAACATTCTTTGTTTTTGTCAGGTTGGACTTTGTTCTTTGTCATGAAAGAGAAAAGCACAAGCTCTTAAGTTGAAGGCTGAGGTACACGCAATGAAGGGCAAAGCTCCAGCGTATTGTGAAAAACATCTAAGTAAACAAAATGCTTGATGAAAGAATTCTGGAAGTCACAGGCTAGAATATGAAAAAATAGGTCTATTTACAGAGTAGGTATTTCAACATAGCTTGAATATGTTCTGAATTTCTTATTTAAATTATATATGCTTTTACTGTTTATGAGAATGCACTTAAAAACCCAAAAATGATACACAGAGAACTCAAAAAACCCTCTATCAAGCTAATTTTTAAGAAATATCTTTAAAAAATTGGCTTTTCTAAAATGGTTTTGCTGACATGTCTTTAATATTTTTTTCTGATTTCTCAACAGCAAAATGAAGCTGTAAAATGCATTAATTTAAAAAAAAACACTTAATTTTTTGTTCACCAAACAACTCAACTCACATATATTCCCATATGTAGGAGCTGAATGTCAGAGGACTGCTGTATATATACATTAATTACAGGAAATTAATTTCAGTAGTCCAACAGATATAATACTGAAAGTTATTACTTAGTGAGAACTCAAGTAGAATTTTCTTAAATCATAGCATATTCTGTCTTACATTAGAGTCTTGCTTTAAAGGTTACTTCCTAGCTAGAAAATACATAATTGCTCCATCTGCCAACCCTACAGCATTGCGGTACTGTCAAAAGTGCCATATGTGGAAAAGTCAGACTGTTGGCCTGTTTAATATACATAATCTGTAGAACCTGTGAAATCAAATGGTAACATCTCTCAACAGATCTCAAGATACATTGGGAATGTTTGTTTTTCTTTTTCCCTTTTAAATAAGCGTAGGTGATATGGAATAGTTAGAATGAGCTCATCAACTTTATTGTTGGATCCCAGGAAGACTAGTTAATTCAGCTCATCACTGCAGACCTGAGTTTTCTGAAGAGATCCACACAATGAAGAAACGTAATTTAAAGTTTACACTTTTAAAGCACCATGAGTTTTGGCCAAAATAATTTGTGTAACTTCCAGTCTTTTTATTTCTTGTAACCATGCAGTGCAAAAGTTGAAACTTATGAAGTTAATATTGTAAATTAGCAATCAAGACTGTTAGTCTGGAAAGTCTGGACTAAAAGAAAATGCTAACTTCTACTTGTTCTTTGGTAACAAATATGGACAAAGAGCATTTACGTTCATCCTTTTAATGTACAAGAGAACAGAAAGTGATAAGTGACTGATAGCTGAAAGTGTAATATATTTCTAGATTTTTCATCTAGCTTTACTGTAAGTCAAGTTACTAGAACAAAATGGTATTTGTAAAACGGAGTTCTGTTTCCAGTCTTTACTTTGGAGGAAAGAAAACACACAGATTTGATAAAGTTTCCAGATCATCTACTCTAAGTAGCTTCTTTTCTGTGATTATGGTGACTCTCCTCAAATACAACCATTACAGAAACATGATGTCATATATTGACAGCCTGTAATGCTGCATTGTAAGCTGTAATTCAATAAAGCTATTCACTCTACACAAATATTATCTTTCTTTAAAAGAAGGCATATAACCTAAGGCAGCAAGTTAATACATATTTGCCCTGCTAATATATTTACAAGCCATTTCAACTACTCAGTTCGTGCATGAGAGAATCATCTGAATACTAACTTTGTTTAGAATGACATTATGAAAAATGCTCAGCTGGAATCAAAGCACTTTTAAAAGACACTGAAAATAGAATCAACTCTAAACTTGCAAAAGACTTGTCTTCCAAGGCAGCCAAAAAGAGCACGTGAGTGTTCAAAGCTCTCTTTCTTCCATTAATCCATTCCTTTCAATTTTTATGAGCTGCTATGGGTAGTTATGAATCAAAAGCTGGTATAACAGCATGAATAAAAGCCCACCACTCCCCTGCAGTTCCTAGGCTCCATCCCAAAAAGGCCATCTGCAGTCCATGCTAGTGCATTATCCCCTGGATCCTCTGAGAAACCAAAGTAAGGACAGCCAGTTTTGTGCTCAGTGTTCATTCTTGGGTGTAGTTTTTCTGGTGGACATGTATTGCATGGCTGTTGCACTTGCCAAATGACTTGAACTAGGAATGTAGGACTATTATATGGTGCTGTCGTGGTTTACCCCCAGCTGGCAACTAAGCCCCATGCAGCCACTCGCTCACTCTCCTCTCCAGTGGGATGGGGGAGAGAATCAGAAGAGTAAATTGAGAAAGCTCATGGTTTGAGATAAAGACAGTTTAATAGGTAAAGCAAAAGCCACGCACACAAGCAAAGCAAAACAAGGAATCCATTCACCACTCCCCATGGGCAGGCAGGTGTTCAGCCATCTCCAGGGAAGCAGGGCTCCAGCACGCGTAATGGTGTCTTGGGAAGACAAACACCATCACTCCAAATGTCCCCCGCTTCTTTCTTCTTTGTCCCAGCTATATATGGTGAGCATGACATCATGGGGTATGGAATATCCCTTTGGTCAGTTGGGGTCAGCTGCCCCAGCTGTGTGTCCTCCCAACTTCTTGTGCACCCCCAGCCTCCTCGCTGGTGAGGTGGTGTTAGAAGCAGAACTTGACTCTGTGTAAGCACTGCTCAGCAATGACTAAAACAGCTCTGTATTATCGACAGTGTTTCCAGTATAAACCTGAAACATAGTTCCATACGAGCTATTATGCAGAAAATTAACTCTAGCCCAGCGAAAACCTGCACAGGGTGCTAAATCAAGACATGCGTGAAACAAAGGAAAAAGACTCGCTTGATTTGTTTACCATTTTTTATGTCTATTGTAAAAGCACTGCTGTGTACCAGGAGAAGAAATACTGCAATCCAGGATGACTTAAGAAGTATTTGTGAGAAATTTTCATGGATTGACATTTCATAATTTACATAAAAACTCCCTATACAAATGCACACATGCACCCACATATAGACAGGATCAGTCTTAATCCTTTGACAGTATAGGGAAAATTTTTCCACTCTCTAATTCTTAGATAGCATCCCCCCCACTTACACTTCTTCATGCATCTGTCCATTTTATCTGTAGGACAGACCCATTCTTTCAAAAGGTTTTAGAGCTGAGGGTGATTTGAGTTGTATGCTTACTAAAAATAAGCAAGCATTTTTACAACACTCATAGTGTTAATGGTGTACACGGTTTATTTTCTGTTCCAGATAGTATTTACCAAAGGGCAGAAAGACTGATTTTCTTATTTTCAGTTTTCCTAAGCATATTTGAGAATCATGAGTTATTGTCGCTCATAGTCTAGGAACAATAAAGCTCAAACACATGAAGGGAACCAGCTCCATCCCCTCACCTATTTTGTGATCAACTCTGTAATTCCTCACCAGTGTAGCTAATAGAAATACATTTTTCAATGTGCAACTAATAATATACCTCCCATACAAAAGGTGTGATTTAGAGGAAAGATTTTATGCTTAAGTTAGAGAAGGTAAAGAGGAATCTTTGAGTAATACTTTTGAAGTGACACTATGTCACTGTAAAAATAGAAAAAAGTCATCAACAATTCAAACAATTTGCTTTGTACAAGTCAGATGAAAATAGTGAGGTAAACAGACATAGCCATATTGCTATGAAGACCACAATTTCCCCCAAATAATACAAAAATCTGTCACTTATAAAAAAGAGAGTTTTGGATGACATCAGAACGGTTTTTTTATCACCTTCTCTTCATTCCCACTGGGTCATACATTATAACCTTCTTTGCTCTATTTTCCTCTCAAATGAAAATATCTGGTGCCTTCTCCCCCTCTTCCTACACCATTCACGTTCCTTTGAGTTCTGACTTTTTATATTCTCATCTCTCCTAAGATCTCTTTCCTTTCAATCTAGACTTTGATAAAATATCCAAATGAGAAAAAGAAAAACAACTACATGGAGGAAAACTTGGGGAATACGATGAAGACAACTACTGTTGCTCACTCCACAGTTCTATAAAACCTCCTATATGATGAAAATAAGCAGAATGTTAAAGACTCATAAAATGCAGTGTTAAAGACTCATGAAAAGCAGCTAAAATGAAACATTTCTCCCTCATGCTAAGAGGAGGTTTACCAAATCAGGATCTGGAACAGCACAGTGGCAGGAACTGGTACAAATTTCCTCCTCAGCTTGCACAGCTGGGATGACCCAGAGTGCTAGTCAGAATTTACACGGGGTTCACCTGACTGAGCTCATATTCTTCCCGACTGGTTCTGTTTGTTTCTCCAGAACAAAGCTTTCTCACTGTCAAACCTCCAAACTGTCTCAGAAGCTAAATTTTCTGTGAGTGTCAATTCCCTCCTCCTTCTGTTGCGTGCACTTTCAGGCAAATTCTTCTAGGCAAGAGAGAAGGAATTAGAGAACTTTATCTACCAGTTTTACCACTGCTACCTTTTTCTGTTGAAGTGAGTCCTTGAGAATAGAGCTGGGAGATTTTTGGTTTGGTTGATTGGTTTATAAGAACAACTTTAAGGAGGAACATGCTGAACGTATTGCTCTTTTCCCCATCTTCTAACCTTTGCCATGAGAAAAGGAGGAGAAACAAGACAATCAGGCCCACAGCCACCGGGCTGTTTCCAAACTACAGGAGAAGTTGTTTCCCTATCTCTCTGAAAATGTGTGCAACTTCTACTTGCTCTTTTGGTTGTCCCCTACATGTACTTCCCACCTTATCCAGAAATAAGACCAATAATTAAGCCTCTCCTCTTTCTTTGCTGTTCAGAAAAAGACAGGGAAGGAGCAGTTCTCAGCAGTAGAGCAGAGATTGGCTTTAGATTTCTGCAGAAAAGTTAGTGATCAAAACAGATGCCTACTGTAGAGCAAAAGTACTACTACATGCTTCTAACTATACCATAGATGTGATCCTGCCTTAATTTTGTAAAGAACTGGCCTCAAAGTGCCGCACCAGGCACAAGAACCCCTCCTCTCCTGAAACCAAAACACAGATACAACCCTTCTTCCTCAGACCAATCCAGAAGAAGTCTTGGCAGAGTTAGAAACCATTTACCCTTCCAAACAGCCCAAGGAAGGATAATTCTCATACTTATGCTGTCAGATAGATTTACTTTCTCCTGTATTTTCAAGTCAAAACATTTTTCCTACAATATCTTTCAATAAAAGTTTATTTTATGAAAAACTGTATTAGTTTAAGACTAAAATAAGGCTAAAGAAGCTTAACATTAACCAAGTAAAAAGAAGAACAATGAGATAAGCAGCAGGTAAGTGTAAAATGCTTACTTTAACCTTGTATTTGTTTCCCTAACTTGAATTTTAATGACTTTCCCTCCTCTCCTCCTTCTCTCTGAAGAAAAAATGTCATGCTGGCAATTGGGAATTTCTAATAAAGTCTTGATAATGTAAATATTCACTGACCTTTCTTCAGAAGCAAATACATAAAGGAGTTAGTTTAATATATGTGGTTTACCATATCACCTAGTACTCCCTCCAACCAAGATTTTATTACATAATATCAAGTCATCACGAAGTCAAAAACATTCACAAGTTAGGGAACGCTAGAATATGGATTGTCTGCAAAGCAATAATTTAATCCCATTATGTGTATCTTTATGATAATTCTTTAGATATATAATTACACAGTACTTTATTCCATATTATCATACATTGTTCCTGCAGAGGAAGGGCTGTGCTTGATTAATGAACAGCTAGTCACATTCAGCTCCATTTTTATGTGCAGGATCAGTTACTGCACACTATTCAACCCCTGCTCTGAACACAGAATTATTAGTTTCTTCATGAACGTTGCTACAAGGATCATCAATATAACAGAAATGCATTTAATACATTTAAATTTGTAATACCATTGTTAATTGTGAGTGGTGTATTAGGGTGATTATACAGACAAGAGACAGAGACTATAAAATCAAAGAATTTACTATATTCACGTAACCAATATAAGAGATACAGAATCTATCTTTCCAGATTGCTTTGCTTTTTGTAGCTTCATGTATTTAACAAGCATTAATTTCTGTTGCAGTTATCAATTCCTCCAAACTGAGCAGCCAGCAGATGAGAAATACACAACTAATAATTGCCTTTGTGTTACTGTCACACAGACTTTCTGACAGTGGTGTAGACAGAACTCCAGATCTTTGGAGCAGTAACAAGCTACCTTAACTATGCAGTCATCTTCTTCCTAGCCATGCTTGCCTCTGTGATAGGCTACGTTACCCACCTGAACTCCCTCTGAACTCTGAGATAAGCAGGAGTTATGACACTGTGCCGCTCAGGATTGCTTAGCTCCCAGCTGAGACCAAGGAAAAGCAGCTTTCCCAGTATCTCTGTCTTGGGAATGGGAGCTAGGGCTGACGGTCAGCTAAAATCTGCTTTACAACCAGGGATACTTGTTGTTGTTAGGGATGGCAAAGCTGCTCCTAAAACAGTGGAAGGAATCTGAATTTCTTTAAAACAAAATTATATTCAACTGCTTTTTCTGTTGTGGAAAGCTAGTTTAGCCACCATGATCCAAATATTGCTTGTGAATGGTCTGTACCCAGTAAATCTGTCAAAGTGTGTTTTCAAATAAAGGAAACCCGAGCACAAGCAACGTTAAATTCCAAAAGGAAGTTATTAGGTAAAAGGCCAGTATAAAACCAAGCAGCAAGAAAAGGTGAAATGCCCTCTGGCTTGGAATAGTCCTTTTATTGGTTTTGGTAATGCTCCTTTGAAGGTGGAATAAAGACTAAGCTTGACAACAAATTCAGGTTAAAGTAATTCATGTAGAGAAAATAGGTCATCAGAATCTCTGAGCTGAATTACAATACAATTTATTTAAAATGGAAATTCAAATTTCTGAATCTTTCCCTTTAAATTTCATTGTAATAGAAGGTTTTATTAAACAAAAATGGGAACAATTATTGATTCTTAACTGAACCAAAACAATTTTTTCCTCAAATTGAACTGAACTGGAACAACCATTTTGAAGTATATATTAAAACTTGTCTGCAAGCAAAAGTTTAGATTATTTTCTCATTAGTCATTCAAAATATAGGTCTAACTAAAATACTACTTATTCTATCAGGGATCTATTTAGCACACGGATCATGTGCAGCTGCTAAGGACTTCAGGACACTAACAAATAGCAGACTCTTCCCCTGTCTCCTTTTGCTATCTTTACGTTGCAACACGAATCAGCACATCCAGCGCACACTCATGCTTCTGCATCATGACTGTTGTATGCTGCTCTGCTGACTGGAGCACAGACCTGTTTGGAACAGCAAATCCTGTATCTGCCTGATACCAATACTAGCTAAATAGCTACAGACATCAGCGGATCCAAGGAGGAGGAGGCTGTCCATACCTTTAAAGTTTGTATCTCCACAGTAAACTATCTGTTGCTGCAGTGGTGCTCTTCTTGCCATGGGTTTTCATCCCTGTACGTATGTATAGCTGCTGCTCGCTCTCCATGTTATGTTCAGAATTAGTAGAAGGGGAATGGAGAATGTTTCTTATTAGTCCCATAACTTCAGCTGCACTGAGGACATTCTTATTGCCAGGGAAGCATGGCACTGCAGGCTCTTTCCACCTTCTTATCTGCACATGAACAGTGCTAGGATATTTAGACAGGAATTGAAATGACATGATAGAAATACAAATGATGTCTAAGCCCTTACATGGCAACAAAAATGAGAGGTCATTCACCAGCTGCCCCATACTGTTAGATGACCCTTCCCATTATAAAATACGGTCTTTGTGAAATTTGTTAAAGTGGTGCTGGCTGAACCAAATCGACTTGATCTGTAACAGAGCTAAAAATATGTCGGTATTGTTCTCTTGTTTATGTAAATCATTAGTCTGGTCATTTATTTTCCTGTAGGAATTATCAATGTAAAACTGATTAGAAAATTATTCCATATGGTACTCATAATAAAAGAGAGCACATTTTCTCCACTGAAAGCTAAAACAAAGCTAAACATTAAAAAAAACTAAAAAGCACTCCACTTTGGAGAGAATGCTTTAAGTAATTGTATTCCAATGTGTTTCAGTAACATGCCCAACAGTAAATTTGCAACAAGACAAAACACAAAGGCTCCTGGACATGTACAGTTTTTCCATTCCTGTGATGTGTCTATTTTACTGCTTTAGGACTGATAAGGGAGAGTGCACCCACAGACTAAAAAATTCATTCATATGTTGACATGGGAAGAAAAGATAGACAATGGCAGACAAATGAGGACTTACTACAGCTCCTGAAGTGTACACAGCACAGTCTTAGTTCCTGATATGATGACATGAAATGACCTCCATCTAGTTGTTCCTACTCACCTTTTCCATTATATTTTTGAAAAACAGTGCAGGAATATTTAATGTTACTCAGACCTTTACCATGCAGGACAGTCTCCTCATTTAGACTGGATGTATCACTGTATGTAGTGGTGGTCCCCTGTAGCAATCACATCAATATATACACAAAAGTCTGAAGAAAATAATTATTCTTAGTAAACTAAGGCAAAAGTGAAAGTCAAGGAAATAATTTCTCTTTTGCACTGTGAAATGAATAATACAAGTCTTTGCAGAATCTTAATCTGAAGGTAAAAAGATTTTCCACAAACCCATCTGATAACAATAAAATATACTCAATACAATGCACAAGTGTATAATCTAAAGTAGTAGGAACAGTATATAGCATATTTCTGTATTTATGCTGAGCTAGCAAGAACTAGCAAAAACAAAAACCCCGATGGCATTACATTTCGGAAGAATATTTGTTTTCGTAAGTAATAAACCATGGTGGTTTGCGTTTTTTTGTTTGGGTGCTTGGTTTTTTTTAAATTATTTTTTAATGAATTTGTAGGAAATTCTTGCTTAGGTCTTTGACATTATTCTGCATATTTGTAAAAACTATTTCATGGTTATCTCTTCCTTAACAGGAGAAATTTTAAAATCCATCAAAACCCATTAAACAGTACTGAATGTCAGACGAAAATTTCAAAGTGCTTGAAAAATCCCTTGACTTAGAGATGGGATTTTCAATATTGCAAATGCATTAGAAACACAAGCTTTTATTAATGTATTTTTAAAACTCCACACAGTCTCTGTTCCTTATAAAACACGCTATTAAAGTTTTCCAAACTTACAGAACAGAAAACTGGTCCAATGTGGCTTGTACAAAGACAGAGTCATCATCAAATCATATGCAATATCTTACATCTTGCTACAGGCAAAAGGGTGCAGGACATACAGTTGAACTTAAGAATGTATAGTTAATCCAAATAAAATTTTAAGTCTAACAGACCAAAACAGTTAATTAATACAAGCTTTGCTAACAAAACAGTTAAAATTGTGATGGCAAAAAACTCCTCACTGCCCTACTGTTGCTCCTCTTCCCTGGTGTTAATGCTCACCCTTGGGCATCCCTCTGGGTCCTTATGTGGACAGTTTCATTCTCCCTAGGAGAAGAGGAGGATTACAAGCTTTCAGCATTCTCAGGGGTTCAATGAGAGGACTCTAATACTCATAAAAAAGGTCCTTTCCTCCTCAATTTTGGGCCCATTTAAGTTTATTTTTTTACCTTTCCTCAGCACGGTCCACACCACCAACAGCACTCAGCCCTAGTGCACTCTGGGGAGGTAAGAGCCTCTCCCCCCCAGACAGCCAGGTCAGCCAATGCCACCTAGACCAGGACCAGGACAAGGGCCGCCCCACAACAGGGCCCAGACCCTGCTCTATCAGGGCACTGTGGGACTGGGGGGCTTCTGTTAATAGAGGCAAAAATCACATTTACTGGGATACACATCTAGTACAAGAATGAGGAAATAGCAGATGAAATTGGTCGAAGTTGCAAAATAAACAAAAAGTAGATTGTTATTCAGAGGACAAAATTTCTGAGAGACACTGTAGGTACCAAAAATGAGTAAGCGTTCTAAAAGTGATTAGCTCCATATTTCAAATTCATGAGAATAAAAGCAAACTGCTTACCCTAGAAGTAAAAGACACAATTTGGAAATCAGAAATACAATGAGCTATAAATTAATGGAACCCAGAACTGCCTCTCTGTATTTGTACTCTGTGCGGCTGTTCTCTTATTCTTAACTAAGCATCTGCTGCAGATGTCATCTGTCAGAGACAAGGTAGCTGGCGTGATGGAACATGGATCTTCCCCATACCATTCTTTGGTAAATCCCACAATTTGGAGGGCTAAGAATTTAACATGTCCTGTAATAAAACTGCTAGTATCATAATAAGCATTATAAAATAATCGTAAATGCATTCAAAATACAGTTCTTATAGGCACTCTTCATAGTCTTTGCCTTTGTATTTCTGGATTTACAGAATTACATGAAAGTAAAATATTTTTTTCCCAAACTGTGAGTGTCCAGGCTAATACAGTGGTCAGGTAATTAATGAGATAAAACCGCTGGAAGCAATACAATGTCAAACTATGTGGTCTATATTAAGCTTAACAGAATAGGAGGATTTTGTGTAAAATGAATCACTCATGCTACTTACCCCAGCTTTGCACATTTAAATTTCCACTATCTAATGGAGAAAAATGATGAAGTCCATATACTTGGGGACAAGAAGCCAAAAAAGGGGGTTTTGCTCAATTTACACCACTGAAATCAATAATATTACATTGCTGAGAAATCAGCACAAGTAGGACCAGAATTGGGACAAATATTTTAATGTTACTCTGAGTCTCCAAAAGGGAATTTGTGTTAGATTAACTCTATTCCCATTACAGAATATGCAGCTTGTGCGCATACTAATTGATCTATAATATTTCATATTTATGAAGACTTCTACTTGCCCTAGACATGCAGAGAAAAAGACAAGATAAAAGGATTGTGGTTTAATTAGGTTTCAGTGTATTAATTCATCTGAGAGCTATCTGGCAATAACTCATACAGTGCAGGTCATGGTTCATTTTTGTTTCTATCTGGCCAAGAGACTGTCATGAGTTGCCTTTGTCCACCTGCCCACCAGTCAAGTAACCTTCCCATATGAAGGCCTGTCATCACAAGACACTTCCAGATTGCTAGTCTTTTACCTAACAGTCCAATGAATTTTGTTGTTAGCAGTTCCCCTAATAGCATGGGCAAAAATATATTCACTTTCTAATAAAAAAGAACACACCCAATAGTCCTTGTAAAATTCATGTAACAGTTACGTTACTTCAACATAAACTTATTTTGCCTTTCCCCTGTAATTCATGCACGTTTTGGGTTGTGTAACCCCCCAAAAAATTAATTCCCTCCCAGCTTACTGTTTGCTGCAGCATTTCAGAGCACCTTAGACTGGGAGAATTATTTCTATCTTCCATAAATCCCTTTGTCCTATGATTACAGGCATGTTATGTGGTGTGGACAAAGCAAGACTGTTGTATGCACAAAACGGATACATACTAAGCAAGACAAAATTAATATTTGTTATTTTGAATCCAGACTGAAGTACACAAAATTAAATAACTGGTGACAATGTGTATGTATTCTGCAACATTTTACCACTACTTTTCTGGGCAACCATTGTTTAACTCTTCCCACAGAGATTTTTTTTTTCTTATAGCCAGAGATAATTTCCCCTGAAGCAACTTGTGCCCATATCCTCTTGTCCTGTCTCCTCATCCTTGTGAAGGTAACACATCCATCTTCTCTGTCTAGCTTTTAAGTACTGGAAGTCTGTGATAACTCTCCCCACATACACACTTTTCTTCTCTAGGCTGAACAAATCTAAATCCTTTAACCTTCCCTCATATTCAAAATTCTCCAACCTTTCTGCCATCTTGATAGTGCTCTTGGTGGCTCCTGAACCTCCTCATGTTTTTTAAAGGCTCTTGAACTGTGGGGACCAAAACGGGTCCCAGTTGCGGCCGAAAAGTGCCGAGTAGAGTAATCACATCCCTTGATCTCCTGGCTATACTCTTGTTGATGCAACCCAGGATATGGTTTGCCTTCATTGCTGCAAGGGTGCTTTTATGGCACATATTCAACTTCTTGTCCACCAGGATCCCCAGGTCTTTTTCTGCAGGTGCACCACAGCCAGTCAGACCCCAGCCTGTACTGCTGCTTGTGATTCTTCCATCATTGTTAAACTTCATGCAACTCTTGCTGACTTAATCTTCCAGCCTGTCTAGGTCTCTTTGGATGGAGGCTCTTCCTTCTATTGCATCTGTATGATCTCCCTGTTTGCTGTCATCCACAAGGCTAACATGAGCGGGGTTCTTTCAACCCTTTCAACCCTATCCAGATCCTTTATAAAGATAATGAATATTAAACCAATAAGGAACCCCACCTATGACTGGCTGCTAGTCCCTCAGAGGTCTGACAGAACCAGAAAAATACTGCAGAATAAAGAAAACCTGAACAAGTCTGGATTCCAATATTAGGATGTTAAAAGCAGACTAAATCACCCTGTTTGCTCCCCAGGGCTCAGTATTGGGCCAGTTCTGTTTAATATCTTTGTCAATGCTCTGGATGAGGGGATCAAGTGCATCCTCAGTAGTTTGCAGACGACACCAAGTTGGGTGGGAATGTTGGACTGCTCGAGGGTAGGAGGGCTCTGCAAAGGGATCTGGACAGGCTGGATCGATGGGCCGAGGCCAACTGCATGAGATTCAATAAGGCCAAGCGCCGGGTCCTGCACTTGGGTCACAACACCACCATGCAATAGCTTCTATCAGAAATAGTGTGGCCAGCAGGAGTAGGGAAGTGACTGTCCCACTGTACTTGGCACTGGTGAGGCCACACCTTGAATCCTGTGTTTGGGCCCCTCACTACAAGAAAGACATGGAGGTGCTGGGGCATGTCCAAAGAAGGGAACAAAGCTGGCGAAGGGTCTAGAGCACAAGCCTTACAAGGAGCGGATGAGGGAACTGGGGTTGTTTAGCCTGCAGAAAAGAAGGTTCAGGGGAGACCTTATTGCTTGCTACAACTACTTGAAAGGAGGTAGTAGTGAGGTGGGTATTGGTCTCTTTTCCCAAGTAATAAGTGACAGGACAAGAGGAAATGGCCTCAAGCTGCACCAAGGGAGGTTTAGATTGGGTATTAGGAAAAATGTCTTCAACAAAAAGGTTGTCAAGCATTGGAACAGGCTGCCCAGGGAAGTGGTTGAGCCTGGAGGTATTTAAAAGACATGTAGATGTGGTGCTTAGGGACATGGTTTAGTGGTAGAGTTAACAGTGTTAGGTTTACTGCTGGACTTGATGATCTTAAGGGTCTTTTCCAACCTAAATGATTCTATGATTCTATGATTTTATTACTTTCTTTGGGGCTGGCACAACAATGATGAAAGAGGAAAGATGGCAAAAAAAAAAGGAGGAAGCCAGTTTCAACTCTGGCTTTCCTTATCAACAAACTCTCAAGCCTGACCATCTTGACCATGTCAATGTCAATGAAGAACCATCAGTTCTAACTATACTTCCTATGTTGCATGGTATTTTATGCTTACAGATAATTTAGGGTAAGTTTGTAAAGACAAATTATTTTGTAGATGTAGTGATAATGATTGATAGCTATTGAGAACTGAACACTGTCAGTGTGTATACAAGCCCGTGAAGAGTTGAAGTTTGAAACCGGCCTGATTTGTTAGTCTTTAAACACTATCATCACAGTGGTATCTAATTTCCTAGCAGATACGCAGATCTATACATTCAGTTACAATAGTAGTCAAACACAACTGTGCAGTGTAGTTATGTTGGAGGGAAACTGAGAGATGCAGTCCTTTTTAGCAGAGTAATTTCCAAGCAGCTCAAGAAGCAGATCTGCACCATTTTTCTATTTAATTGCAATAGGGATAGAAATGCTATATTGTTTTTTGCAGACAGAGTCCTATACTGTCCCTGAGACAATTTTCACATTATTCCCAGACAGTCTGTAACCATTCAACATCCTTTTTGTCATACAGAGATTTTCCTCACCAATGAAAACCAAACATAAACCCATTAAAGCTTGGTCTATCTCCCTTGGGAACCATTGCCTACAGGTTAAAATATTATTCACAGAAAAATTCTCTTTAGGTCTTCATCTGTCTGTCCTTATAACATTCCTTCAACTGTGTTTAGCCAGAGCTGTGTCACCATAAAAGTATGGGTAAAATGCATAATACAATGCCTGTACATACGTTCACCCATTCCTACAGTCCTATTCATGTTCATGATCCTGAAGGAAAAGACAAACAAGAATATGTATGAACTTGAATATATATAAAATAAAAAAAGAGAGTAGAGATTTCCCTAGACTTTGAGAATTTGGATGGTAATGTCAATAGGTATTGCTGTTTAGAATTCTATTTTAGGGGGTACTGTGGTTGTAATTAAACTGAACCTGAACAAATAAGATCCCACTTCGCCAAGACAACTTCAACAGAATATGCTCTTCTTTAACTTTAATTTCAGTTTTAATTTCAATTCCCTTCCCTATTTAAAAGAGTGAACTAGCAGTACCTGCAACCTCAGCACATCACTAAGCCAACTGGTACTGACTTGATCAGGCAAATACTAATATCTTAATCCGATTCTCAGACCACGCTCAGTGGTTTTAAGATTTAAATACCAATTCTCATTCCATTATCACAAATGTCTGCATTCCAAGAAAAAGGTATCTCAGCAAAGCTGAATTCACAGTGCATCAGATGTTTTGTGTTAATCACAGAAATGTATTGCAACACCTGTCTCAAAGTACCAGAGTGAACAGTAGCAGCCTATCCATCACAAGATAGGAGAGCTCAAAGAAGAGGTAAGCCAGATCACATTTATTCTGAGATGCTGTTAGGTGGGAGCATGCATACGTAGATGCATGCAGGATTTGTGGAGAAGTTCATGCAAGACATCCTCCGATTCTTCCTGTTGCAATTCTTCCTTTCTGTTAGAGGCCGCCTTTTTTTTTTGACAAAAGGCAATCCAGAAACAAAACATGAATATATATTCATATTTTCTATATAATTTAAAACAAAAAAAAAGACAAAATACTCTTTTTAGAGTAAGGTCCTCTCTCTTTCTTTTTTTAATCTACCTCAAAAACCCAAACAAAGGAAAAAAGAAAAAGATTACCTCCACAGTGCTCTGGCAATAGTTCTTCAGTAATTGTTCTTTCTGAGCAAGCAGGGATAGTTCTGTTAAAATTGTGTGGTGAGGAGCGTGGCATGTCAAAGAAAGGAAAGAACTAAAGTTAGTCCTGAAACCTGATTCTGTGATCCAGAATAGTATCACTAAGAAATATTTCATTTACATTTCACCTAACTTCCCCTAGCTGAATGGAATTACATGATGAGTAGAAGTATCGCAAAAGAGCAAAAGTGGTGTATGAAGGCAACAGTCCACCATCTCTTCCTGCTGGTTATAAGCTCCTTTATTTATAAGCACTTCAGTGGAAGATTTTTTTTCCACTTTGGGAATGTATGCAAAACATATTAATAGTTGAAGGCAACCAGTGTTTATAAACAGGTTCAGATAAAGCTTTCTCAGTTTTACTGCATGTTGAGATAAGTGATGGGAAACGAAAGCATCACAGAGAAGGTGGAGGAAAAATAGAAAAGAGCAATATTAACTATGCCAAAATAAACAGTGTTCTAATACAAGGGAAAGCAAAATCAAGACTATTAATTTTGTAGCACTCCAAAGAAGGAAAGGCGGGGGGGAAGGAACAACAAACCAATACAAACCTTTTTCCTAATGCACATTTATTTAAGTAGCTTTTCAATTATTTTTAATCTTCCTTTTTATTAAAAGTCCCTGCATTTATTGAGATACTGTAATTGTAATTTTTTTGTTCTTAAATACAAATACATAATCTATATCCAGTAAGCAACATAAAGATGCCTTGTATGAATTCACATCTCTCCAGGCAAATGTAGCATGAAACACCAGATATGGGAGAAGGAGCAGAAAAGCTATTTTATGATTCTCCTCCAAAACTGAAATTCTAAGTTATATGAGGACATACACCAGACAGATTCAGATAGATGTAAGTCTGTAATGCAGCAGCTCAACTAGAGATTCTGTAAGGCAATATACTTTGACATAAATCAGAAGTAAAACTTAAAACTTGCAAGACAACCCATTTTCCATCCTGTCCATACTATTCAGGTTCTCCAAAATCTTAAGCCTGGTGTGCAGCTTACATGCTTCCTTCCCTGCTATCCGTCAAATGAGAGATGCACTGCCATCTGCTTCCAATTCATTTGCACGTTCCAAATCAGCAAGATGCTTGAACTGACACTGTAAGTGCCTAAGTCATCCCATTGATTTTAGCACTCATGCTCAAATGTAGGCTTGTTTTTAAGTACCTTGTTGAATCGGGACCTTAAAGTGAATTTAAGGAACTCATAAACCCAGTTAGCAGTCAAGGCTATTATTAAATGCATCAATAAATGGTAGAAGATCAGATTGTTCCTTAATATCACATTAGAGAGCAAAATATTTCTGTAAGTTATCTTGGCCTTCAGAAGGGGTGGACTGAAAGAAAATTATGTTAAATAGCAAAAAATTATATACAATTGAATTCACTCTGGGAAGCTGCCCTGTCAGACATGTATTCCTTGAGTAAAATGGGTTTATTTTTATTGAGACTAATATTCAAAATATTGCCTACTAATATGGTTTCATTGCTCATGCAGAATCCAATTTCTATTTATCTTGCATGGAGGCGTCTATTTACTGAAGTCAGTTCAATAACTGAATGCAGAAATACGTCTATTTACATTTACTCACAGTAATGTATCATTTATCTGCTTGTACTGCACAGAGCCCTGTTATTGAAATGTATTGCTTTTTCTCTATATAATTTTCTCCTATCTTGTTTCGTGTACTTTTTATTACATTTGATGTACCGGCCACCTCCACCCCTCTAACTGCTTCTTTCCAACCAACTCAGTGTTTAAAACTCAGTAGACTCTTTTTCATACAGATTTGCTAATGGGTTCTGCTTTTGCTCTTCACTTTGTCAAAAATCCATAGACAAGAATATGGGGGAGGGATGAAAGACATAGCTGACACAAGAAATAAAATAATAAGTGCATGTAATGTTTAGAGGAATGTTTTGTACCAGTGGAAGGTTATTACATGAGCTCTTCGCTCACTTGGGTCGGGATCCAGCAAGTACCAAATCAGAATCTCACCAGGCAGGTTTTAATCCTCCCTGGGGCGCTTGACTTCCCACAGAAGACAGGAGGAAATCAGAGTTATCAGGCTACAGTCATAGAAGTAACCACTGACATCATGGCCTGCACACATTCTTCTTGGGACTTGAGGGGACAAGGGGAAAAAAAGGCTTTCTAGAAGAGTAACCAAACAGTCACTGCCTTAAGTGCTAGGATGTTACTAGATGTAAACATACTACGCTTTTATAATTTCCTACTCCTTTTTTTTAAATGCTACCACAGCACTGTCTTAAAGCCAGTATAAACTATTATAACCATGTATAACCAGAAGTTATGCATTTAAGAAAAAATATTGCATTAAGCATTTCAACCGGTCTGGTAATACTCAAACTTGTTCATACAGAACCATATATATTTACTCTCATGTTTTCCTAGTGTTGTTCTTTTATTTTAAAAAAGTATTTATAAAAGCACATAAAAGTATGGCACTCTCACAAGTGCTGTTACTTATTGTGACTCAGTCACTTGACAATGTGAAATGAAAAGCTAAAGTGATCTGAACAGACAACAAAGGAAATAAACAAACACAATTTATTTCTGAAGCCATAATGTAAATGTGTAAAATTCCGCAGCTGCTTAAAAGCAGAAACTCCTTTTAACCTTCATTTTATATGCTTGATCATTTCCTTTGCTGACTTCTATTTTTCTGTTAAACTGTTGCCATCTTTGTTGCATCTTGTTTCAACAATGATTAATGGAATTTAAAAGAACATATGTAAAAGCTAGATTTCACACACAACAAATAGCATTCAACTTGTACTCTTCCTGTATATTGGAACAAATATTGCTACCTGTGGAGCTAGCTATATTTACAAAGGAGAAATCCACCCTTGCCCGGGAAAGGAAAGTATCTAGTTGCATAACCACAGTTCATATGCATTAATACGGAACCCAGTTCATACAATTACGATGTGATTAAAGCAGACCTGGGTGTTTTACCTTGTCATCTATGATAAGGGAAAGAACTCTGGGAAATGTTGAACTCTGTCACAATTTTCTATGAATTCTCATTGTTTATTTTTATCTAAAACAGACCTGACTTCATCTTTTCTTAAGGTGGTATAAATCAGGGAAAATTCTATTTAACAGGGGTACATTGACATGGAATCACTTAATCCCATGGCTCTTTAAGGCTAAAATGTTACTATGTCATAATTCTAAATGAATCTTCACACACAAAAGGCAGGAAAAAATAGCTAATAAATATAAAGTGAAAATTTAGGCTGCAATTTATTTACAATGTTTTCTAGTTGGTGATTGACATTTTGATCTTTTTAACAATTCCTTTTGTTTCTGGTAAAATTATCCTATAGGTACCAAATAAATAGGTGTTTTACTGACACAAACTGCTAGCACAGTAATAAACTGTCAGGCTGCTCTTAACATATTCCCATTTGACTTTCCTTTAGCTATTAAATTAACTAATCATTTTATTGTACTATGAGTTTCCAGCTTTGAGTATGTGTTGATTAAGGATCAGCATGCATAGTAGTCAATCACCTGCTTTGTAATTATATCTCTAAAGCTTCTTAGTGGAATGAACAGAGTCTGCTTCTGAATATTGCAACATCGTCTTTTTTTTTTTTTTCCCTCATTGGTACATGACTCTCAAGGACTTAACTGGCATCCAGAGCCAGATGTAGTTTGCTTCTGGCAACAAACACTGGAGTTGTTGTTTTGAGAAGAAACAAACTCTATGGACAGGCAAATTATGCTCAAAACCACAGTAAATATAGGAATTTATGTCTCCAAGGTCAGTGTTACAACATATCCCACACTCCTCGCACAACTGTCTGATGAAAGCTACAGGTTCTGATGATAAAGTCTTATCTTCTACCATCTGCATAATTTTGTGAATTTGCAAGTTCTTTTCTATACTGAAGCTGCTTTTCTCCCCAGTCATCGATACATCAGCATGCTTCTGGTACTAAATCTACTGCCATGACTACTTAAAAAAGCACAAACTTGTGATATTTTTTTCTTTCTAACATTTTAATTATTCTTTAAGTGATTCCCCAGTGAATTCTATATATACTAGAAACACAGGAGACTAGAATCTTTGTGAACAGTGTTGTTCATCCAAGTCTAATCTGTGCTCTCTACACTAGCTGGCACTCACTAGCCAAAGGAATAAAGGGAAGAAAAGACTTAACTTGCAACTGCCTATTAATGTACCATTACTCATTCTGCTTACAATCAACACCCACGAATTTCTTCTTCTCAGTGAAGTCTTTAACTTTTGCCTTTTTTGTTGCTTAAAGAGAATTAATGAGTTCATGTTCTTCATGATCTATTATTTGTAAGACTGCAAATAATGCAACTAATATCTGAAGTTTGTAGACAGTTCATCAAAAGTGAATAGATCTACTGAAGCAACTTGAAATTCCATTGTTATTTCCAAAGAAAATTAAAGTAAAATCTACTTTTACTGCCACTGGAGGCACAAAATCCATCTAGAAGACCTAAATAAGACAGGACAAGTTCCTTACCAGTCTGAAATTCAGCAGTCAACTCCAGTTCACTTTAAAATAGGAGTCAGACATGTTTTGGCCTCCCAGCATTGAGGGCTTCCTAAATGTCCAGGTGAGATTTTGCTTATGTTCCATGAACTGCTGGCTGAAATCAGCATAACTATCAGGCAAATATCATTGTCATGATTGTTCAGAAAATCCTATTACTAAACAAGCAGAGACTGAAACAAAAAAATACATACTCCAATTTGTAGAAAACATATTTAGAACTAAATTCATAATTGTCTTGGTTTAGCCCACCTCCAGACTAAACACTAGCACTTGCTCTATCTCCCAAAACACCCCTCTCAGCTGATAGAGGGAAATTGGGGAAGAGAAGGAAACTCATGGGTTCAAATGGGATGAAA
>NW_010523858.1:30501-51063 GCF_000687285.1 Phaethon lepturus | reverse complement strand
TATTATAAATAAATTTAAATATATAAATGTAGTGAATCAAACTTAAAAAGCAATTTGCTTTAAATCTTTTTCTTAAAATATCTAAATTTGAACAACTAACACAGCTTAATTTTCATCAGAAGCATCCCAGTAGCTCTCTAAGTGTAGTGCTTGCAGGCTAGCTCTAGAGTTGATAAAATAAGATTCTGTGTGATTTATAATTAATTTCATCTTTGACATTTTTTATGTTTAATGTTTTATCTTTTAGCTCATTTCTCCATCCTCTTCTGTAGATGGTCAGTCTTCTGTTGATACTCTTCCCTTGATAGAGTGCTTAATGGGCACTTCATAATGTTGAAAGTTTGTCTTGGGATTTGCTAATTGGAAGTAACATCCCAAAGGAAATGTTTCCTGATAAACTGAATGTTACAGAAACAAGGAAATGTCCTCTTTGGGTTATTCCCAAGTAAAATTTGCACATAATTTTTTCAACTACTGTGGGATATCTGCACTCTGCAAAAGAACAGGCAAAACTTTCAAACTGTGTTTCCGTCTCTGATTCATGCTGTAAACCCCATGCAGCAGGGTGTGACTCTACTTGTTGTGAACATGTTCATACAGATCCTCACTGAATACTTCTAAAACACAACACGTTTCTGACAGAGGAACGAACTTACTCAGTAAGTAAAAATGCTCCTCAGCTGTCACAGTTTTCATGCTAAGTTTTTTTGTTTTAAAAGGTCCAGCCTCACAGATACTCACAGACAATACTTTGGAGGTGTCCACTGAAGACCAGGTGTTCTTTTTATGAGAAATACACCTGAAAGTATTGATTCCTTTCACCATTTCATCTGTCGTGCTCTTAGTAGTAAGCAGCTGCTACCCTCTAGAAACTGTTTAAAAGGTTATCTGAAGTGACGTTGTTCTTCCACCTGATCTCTTTGCAGTCTGTTATTCCTCCCACAAAACAGACCATTCCACAAGTAACTCTACTAGAACTTTTTGTCTGTAGACTTAGAAGACACAACGTGTTTTCTTATGTGATGTCCCCTTTAGATATTAGTGGGATCTCATACCAAGACCACATTCCCTCCTGAAAGCTGTATCAATGCTATTGTCTAAGAGGGGTCAAATGGAGTTGTGAGGCCCAGACACACACCCAGGTTTTCCCTATGGACAATAAAAGGCATCTAGATGCAAGCAGTTCCAACTCTGTGTTATCCACAAACAGCATAACTTCTTTCATATATATAAATATGTAATGAAAAAAGGACCTGGAATCCTTCCACAAAATTCCTCTGGAGGAGTTGTACACAGCAGCTGGTTTGTAAATGTCATTTGCATGGTAATTCTGATTCGACAAAAAAAGAACGTTCAGTCTTTGTGAAAACATACAGCAGACATAAACCCTGGAAAAGAAGAGCTCTTAAGGGAAATACTGCTTGGCTGTATTTTTCTCTCCCACACCAAGATGTGCTGTATTGACACTTTATAAATGCTGTAGGTGTGGTCAGCAGTAAATCATGACTCTTCTGGGGAGTTAACTCCTCTGCACCTTCAGCTGTACTATGCCTCGAGGGCGGTTGTCTCAGAGCGTACTCACGCGTAACTCAATACTTAGGTACAGAATCTTCAAATTCATGTTACAACATGGAAAAAATATTTCTGTAACATCAGTACTTTTCCAGTTGAATTTTCTCACACCTGATGATCATCCTATTTACTTAAGGGCCCTTGAAAAGAAATGTCTTGGCTGTGTCCACAGCCACAGATCTAGAGCCTGTAGAGTTTTGGCATTTCTCAGGAAGGTGACATTTAGCTTTTTGACAGAGCGCCAAGCATTGAAAAACTGCTTCTTGCAGTTCTTACAGTTAAAGGCGGCAAGTTTAAAGAGAAAAAAAAAGTAATAATCAAAGCCAACAAGACAACTCCTTCTTACCATTATCACAGTGATGTGATAAAGATGTGAGACAGCAAATTGCCAAAATAAAAGCTGACAAGCTATGCATTCTGGTGTTTCAGTTGGTAGAAAGAAGTATTTGTGTACCTAATCTCAGTGGTATGTGTATGATACTATACCTGTTCAGTCTGACTGACTCAGCAAAACATCTACTCGTTATTGAAATGTAATTGTATGACTAATGCAGCTGAAGTTGGTTTTATTCTTTTTACTGTGCCTTGCTTTGTTAAAGATTAGTGTGCTCCTCTGATTGCCTTTTGTTCTTTGACTAGACTAACGTATTCTGCATTGTGCAGCGTTGAGCTTAGGTTTAGGAATATAGATTTGAAAGTTGGGTGTATTGCATTGACAGACATGGAAAGTCTCAGGAATTCATCCAGTAATGAAAATGTAAGAGGCCACAATGGCTATTCACCCAGAAACTGAGGGATAAAACTACATTTAATACTTGCGTTGCAGATACAGCTCTACCTTTGGTGCTTTTGACTATTAATCAACATTTTTTAAAAACTGGTTAGCCCTTTTCTATCTGCTAATAATATTTTCTACAATTAAAATCAAAACCAAAAACCAAATGGAGCAGTACAGTTATATAAGCTTTTTTGTTGTTATTGTCATACTATTCATGCTGCAGTGTTTTAACCACTTCTTACAATTCTTTTTCAACAACGAAGTGAGAATGAGGCAACTTTACAAACAAAACATTATGATAATTAGAAGATCCATGATAAACCTCTTGTTTATACTGTTTAAATCAAACCAAACCTGTTCCTTCATCCATTGAGAAAAGACTGATGGATTTTGGTATCATCAAACCAATAAAATCCAACTAATCTGGGAGTTAATTTTTAATATTTTTGATTTTTTAAGGCACAGAGTAAAATTATTTTTGAAAATATTAGAAAAATATGAGGTTGTGATATGATTATGATATGATTTTAATGTACAATTACCAGTAATAGAACGCATTATTTATAATTTCTGTAACTTTTGGTTGTCAGTCTGTATTGCATCAACCTCAAATACATGGCTGTTTTTTATTATTCTGTTTCTGATATTTTTTGTTTCAAGAAACCAAAAAGGAAAGAGAACTGCTTGCTATACAAAGTCTGGTGTTTGTTCTAGGTCTAGGCTGAGGGTTTGGAAGTTGTGCAGGTTCTGCAGAACTCTTCTGCATTAGCTGGAGGTTCTTGTTTTTTCCTTGCTAATTTTCTTTTTGGTTTATATACCATGAAAGCTCCAAGAGCTTCATTAGCAGGCTAGTAATTTCTATAACTGAGCTCAAATGTAATCATGCAGTTCTGTGACAAAAAAAAAAAAAAAAAAAAAAAAAAAGAAGACTTGAAAAACTAACCTCTTAAAGTCATGTTTTCTCCCCTCCCCTCTACTTTCTGTTTCCAGTGATGTAGGGGGAAAAAAGTGAGAGACATGACACCTCCCCAGATTTGTCTTGATGTTATGAGAAAGAAAAATTACTTCAAAGTCAACTATGGCATATAAAATTTGAAAGTACCGAGGACTTTCCAAAATGTTACTTAAAAGGACCAGGGTACTGACTTTGCAATATTTATTACATGCAATCCTTCACATCTGTCTGACTGAATTTGGGACGGGGGGGAAGAGTTCTTGTGACGAGGCTAAGAGGAAAAAAGTCTGTTGTAATTATTCTCCCTTAGAGAATCTGCATTTGCAGATGAGGGAATCTCTTTTCTCGAATTTATGCAGTACTTAGCTCGGTAGTATAATCATAATGGAGATTTTTTAGTACTTTTATAACAGAAATAGTAAATAGTAGAATTCAAGAAAAACAGGGTTTCCCTTTGTCAGTTTGGGTTTTGTAAAATTAATTTGAACTTCTGTGCCAGCAGAATGGGAATCAATATTTTGCGTTTGATGTTGCAAATTATATTGACGTCTTAGTTTTCACAAGAATGAGACTTCACCTTAGATCAACACATTTTTATTCAGCCGGAGCTGTAGTACCCTGAATGTTCAACAAAGGTTAATACTCTGTCATTATTTTTAAGTAAATAGGGATTCATCCTAATGTGGTGGACATAACACCTAACGTAAATCACATTGGCTCTTATTAGGACCCTGATAACTTCAGATTTCATGCACTATTCACAAGGAAACCAAGAATGGACATCTCTTAGACTTCTAAAAGTTGTCTAAGACAATCACCGTAAATTCTCTTTTATACAGTTAATGGGAGAAAAGTTACACTCCCCACAGGCTATACAGTTTATCCTAATGTAAGTGTTTAGGACAGGTGAAATGGACTGTTCTGTAGGAGCTCCCACTGACCAAAAGGAGACCCAAAGATGGCTGTCTTTCACTTAGATGAGTTACTCTTAAATGTATTGCATTGTATTGCATTGTATTACAAGAAAAGGTAAGCAATTATTTCCCAGTCATCCTGTATAGGCTACTCATGCCAGTTTTCTCAGAAGACCTCTATGCAGTAGCCTACCTTATTATTATTGTTGGGAAATCCTGTTGGATCAGATGGACAGTCATTTTTGTGTAATCTTGACAAGAATACATGGCATCTTTTTTCTTCTCTCTGCATTTTGTGGTACCATCTAAGAATCTCAACTGAGGCATATAAAGTTAATGTCTTCCTGGAAATGCATGGCAAGGCATCCGTGGAATTTTTCCAGGAGTAGCTCAGCTGTCTGGCTGGTGCAAACCCAGCACAGTTTGACATAGAGGGCAGAGGGAGAAAAGAGAGAGCATTGCTCTGGCCACCCACTAGCACTATGTGATGTGGGGAACTTCCCATTATATAGGTGTGGGAGGTTATGTCATTATGCAGCCCTCTCCTTACTTTCATCATCAACCTCAATTCAGCTTCAGCTTCAATCTACATTAGCAATGAATATTCTAAATCATTGCTTCCCACTGAAGTCTCCAGGAGCATTTCTCTTGACTCCAGATGGTTTTACTGGGCTCTAATTTGAATTTTTTGCTTTATGAGGAGAAAAATTTAATTAATTGCTAATAGGAGAATTAAGTATTTCAGCAATGTTGGGACTGCTTTGTTTCGTTTTTTCCGGAGAAAGCTAAGCAAACGACAAAATATAGCTTATATTTCTTACTCTTTTGTTTAAGCATTTAGCACTTGGAGAAAAAAATAAACTGTAACACAGCAAAATAAAACTGGTCTTACATGTAGTTCTTCCTGTATTAAAAAGACTGCTCCATTGCTCCTTCAATCTTTGATAAGGGGAAAACCTGTTTGCTTTTCACTAGAAACATCAGTCTCTCTTTGATAGTTACAGGCAGATCACCATACAGTTCACCTGAGATATCGTGTTGCAGCTCTCATCCCTCAAAGAGATGGGCATAAAGGAGGATTAAGGTGAAATAATACTGATTCTTATGCTGCAATGCTGGTATCCTAAATGTAAAAAATAAACAGTAAAAAGGACAATAAACTCTACTGAAGGTTTTGGTTATTTTTTGTCATTCCCTATGAAGTAGTAAACAGCAGGATAAAAAAAAAAGTTCTTTGCAGATAATCCTTCCAAATAGCCTTAGTTATTAGATATAGGGAGTGACTGACTGTCACTCCCCATAGAAACAGTGTTTTTCCTGATTTTTCATAGAAATTGAAGAGCAAAACCCAAATTATAAAAGGATACCTGTTTACATGTCTAAAAGACCTTCCTCAAAACCCAAGTTCTATACATCCTGAAGGAGTTATACTGGAGACTGATAAGAAAAAGATAGTGTTGGATGTAGGCAATCATTTCATTCAGGAAGAAAATGTTATTTCAAAAAGAAAGGAGGGGGGCCTTCCTACTCTTCAGATCCTCATGGAGTTGGAACAGTAAGTAACAAGGACATCTCCATGGCACAGTGCCTTTTCTGGAAGAAGTCAAATAAAAATGAATACAGCAAGCTGAATTTGTGTGTTCTTCTTTACTTAAAGTCATCCTTGTTGGAAAAAGAAAGCTGAGCTCTCTCAGTGATCTTCCTCTGTTACAGGTTGTAATCAGCCTGTAGAATCATTTGGGCAAGAGCTGTTTTCCTATCTGACCACAGCGTGCCTGGTATATGGATGTGGCTCAGGCACAGGTGTACTGAAAGCAAAAGGACTTTAACTTTCCCTCCTTTCAGCCACCACCAGCCCCAGGGGCACTCTCTAGTCACATAGCTCAGCTGTGGGTGCATGACCGCAAAGCCCTCCTGCTCACATCCTTTCTCAGAGACAGACCCAACAGGTCTGCCTGGGCAGGTATCTTTCTCACAGTGTATTCGATTAACATTTCTAAAGACACATTTTGGGGTGTACTGTGGACTAAAGGACCTTTTCCCGAAGTGTAGGAAGCTGTGTATTTCTTTTCTTCAGAAGTCCTACCTCACCTGGTTCATTTCATATAGAGGTCTCAACTGAAGCAAGTCATACTGTTAACTACCACAGAAGTGCGTTATAATTTACTTCAATGAAATCTGAAAGCTCTGCAGAAGCTACAGCTTCTTATTGCTGTTCAGTGTCTCAGCTACTACCATGGATGGAAGAAAACAGGCTGTATCGTAATTTGCTGTAAAGTGGCTACTTGTGCAACACTGGATTCAATGCAATACCCTAAAATGCCTGTTTGCCTATATAGCCTCCTCTGCAGCTTCTCCAGCTTGCTCCCTTACATTGCTTTCCTCCTGCAGCTATTGCATTTGATGGTGATACGAGTTCACGAAAGCTTCAACTCTAACAGGGTGAAGGCAGAGTGTTTTCAGTGAAGGGTTTCTCCCTGTGGAGCATGCTGCTGCTAGAGATAAGCTTGTCCTCAAATCTACAGGAGCTTTCAAACGCAGACCTTTCTGCAGGTGCCTCACTAATGACAGTCGCTCCTGCGAGCATGCTGTGAGATACACTGTGCTGTGGATTATTGCCTCTTGAGGAAGAGATGAAAGCAAGCAAGTTCCTCTGTAACGAAGGATTTGCTGTTTGTACTTCATGCGGGGTTGCCTAGGTACTGTAATGATTGATGTCTTTAAAACACAAATAATCTTACACACAAAAGACCATTATTAAGGTTGCAGAGTCAAGTACTCAAAAAATAGGAAATGCCAGAATTAAGATTGCCCGGGAAACCTTAATTCTTAACCTCTTTTGCTGAATATACTATGACACTGGAATTACATAGGACCCCTGCTTCAACAGGCACAAAGAATAGATGGTACTCCAACAGTGAGCAGTTTTATACTATATTTGCCTCTCAGTGTTCACTCTATACCTCATGGCCTTATTTGCCTCACATTATTCAAACACTGCTGCGAGGTAGAATTATTCATTTCCTCTACGGTGTTGGAGTGCTTCACACACATTAATTCATTCAGTCTCACAAAACTCAAATTAACTGATTTTTTCCAGTAAGAAAATGAGTACAGAAGTTGTTTACAGTCAAAGGTTTCCAGCAGTTTGGGGTGTCAGCCTGGCTGTTCTAAACCAGGAGCTTTCAGAGTACTTCAAATTACATGTTCAGGAACAGTTCAGTGACTATAACGGCAACTTTTACTTACTTTATATGTAATAAAAGTTTGTCTCTAAGTACATAGAGTTTGCACATATACATAAACATAATGTACCTAACTCTTGACATTATAATAATGTATATCTGGTCTATTTTGTTCTGAAAGATATTTTGAGCTCATATTTTCTGAGTCAGTACTCATCACGCACATTTGTCATTGGAGACTGCAGACCGGCATCATCAATGCCAGAGATGCCTTCAAAATGCCTTGAAGACTGTCTATAATGCAATATTCTGAAGTGGATTTGGCATAGGGATTTCTCATCAGATACTAGCTTTGGATAGTGCATTTAATTGTGGATACCTATCTATCTATCTATCTATCTATCTATCTATCTATCTATCTATCTATCTATCTATCTATCGAAAATAAGGTCTAAAGGTAAAAAGATTTTTTTTAATTGCTAGCCACCTTGACAAAAGAGTATATTCCTCAAGTTGTCATGAGGAGACAATTCTGACAGTTGCACATTTGTTAAATACAGGATGTGCAAAGGAACCTGTGGAAGTGGCTTCCCTACCAGAAGACATTTTAAGCTTTTAAAATTCCTTGAAAATCATGCAGTTTTTTCCCTCTTGCTGAATAATACCTTCACCATGACCTTATTCATTACCCAAATGAAGTGGGCTTAACCTTTTCTGAACTTCCATTTAAATTAAATGTTCATTAAATACATGTACAGCAATTGAACTGTTTCTATGGAAAAATTTATGCCCTCTGTATTTTAAGAAAATTGTATTCCCTGTCTACACTGATAGAGCAGAAGCTGCTGTGTTAAATGAAATCACCTATTCTACTTACGAAGTTCTGCTCTAAATTTTAGGATGAGAGGAGTTTCCTGGCACTTATGAAACCCACTTTAATATGTATTTGGCTGTCCCCCTGATAATCTTATATTTCGGGAGGTTTTGGCTCTGCTTTTCCATAATATATTCTAGCATATCTGTGCCCATGTCAAAAAATTTTAAGAAAATGGAAGAGAATGCAAAGCCACCTCTACGCAACTGTGCAGGTCACAGTATCCTGCCATAAAAATCTATTTGCCTTTCAAAGACACAGCGAAAGGGCTTTAGATGCTTGCTGAGCAACACAACAGTCTAACCAGAGTTGTGACAGGCCTACTGTTAAAAACAAAGGTATTTTGCAACAAAGAGCTCTGAAGTATTCGTGCTAATAACAAAGTTTTATATTTGGATCAGACGCTAAACTGACAGCTGAACAGTTGAGAAAGGACCCTAACAAGATTTGATTATATGTTGAAACTGTTTTTACGTTCTCGTGTGACTCTGGGGGCTGTAGTCACATTTTCTTTTCTTGTCAAAGCAGCAGCCTAATCCTGGAGATATTTCCACACAGTTATTTCAATAGGTCATTCATCACAAAAAACCCCAAAACAAAGATTAGTTCTTTCTGGTTTGCATATTGGTGGTAAACTGACAAATTGTTAAGTTAAATATAGGGACATAATATGAATTCCTTTTTTATTTTAAATGAAATTGGATCAGGCCCTTAGTTAATAAAACTACCGGTTATGTATAAATTACTACAGGGCTTTATTTGCTGCATATCAGTACGAACTTTCTCTTGTTTGGTTTTTTTTTTGCTTAGTTATGAACATATGAATTTGAATACACCCGTTAAGATGTGTGTGGCTAGATTCAAAACTCTGTGATACTATCAGATATTTTTGACTATGACTTAGTTTTCTGATATATTATTCTAACAATTTTAAATTTTATCAGTTACTACGACATCTTTTTCATAACATCCAGATTTCATTTTGTTCATTTTAGAGATATTGTATCATTCAGAGTTCATTTCCTGCAAGTTTTCTAGGCAATACATGTAATCATGCTTTGTCTGATGTAACCTTCACGTAACTACCCTTTGTTTGGTATATCCTTTCTGATTTATCCTCCTTTAGCAGCCAATTTTTAAAGTGGAAAATGTTTTCTTGCTTCTACAACTCAGCTCAGTGCTGGGACCGGGCACTGTGAATCCAAATCAATGACAACTGTTGTGCACTTGGAGGAGATTCTGTCTACTTAGAAGCTGCATAACAGTGGCCATCAAGTAATATACACAATGAAACCATCACGTTTTCATTTCCACTAGCAGGAACCCCCTAGTCACTTCTGTGCTGATGTGACTGCTGGGGTATTAAACTCTTCAGCAGGCAATTAAATACTATTTATTTGCTGCGAAGTCTTTGTGTCTGGAATTTCACTCCCGTGCCAGGATGCAAAAGGATAGCCCAAATTCTTTATGACCATGATCATCCTCAAATAGCATCATCTTCACATTTGGTATTATTTCTGCTCATCAGGTAAGACACCCAAATCAGCATAAGCAGATCTTAGAAGAGCAGTTACAGGAGGTCTGCTAAAGACAAGCATTTATCTGTTCTTTAAATCTGATTTAAATCTGCACCTAAGAACAAGCCTGTTTCTTAACTTTTCAGGCATTTTGTTACTGTCAGCTGAGAAAGATGATTTAGCCAAACTGGAGGCATGAATTACTCCCACAGCATTGCCAGCACTTGGATTCTCTCAGAATCAGAAAACTGTGAATGTCACTTAAAGACACTTGTTCCCTGTTCACCTGAGGTAGCTACACGTTCAATACCACTTTGGTGATGTGGATGTGTGAGGAGGGAGAGACAGAGGAGGCGGGAAGAGAAGAGGTAGTCAATGAAAAATAATGAATTAAGAGATGATTGCAGAATAAATATTTTTACCCTGCAGCTTCAGAGTAAAATATCGCAGTTTGGTAGGACTGTCCACTGGTGTATTCTCCAGGGCTATGTCAAATATGTTTACTGCAAAAAATATTTAATTTTCCCCGTACTGTATTTAGTAAAAGCAATGAAATGAAATGTCAGTCAAGGCTCTAGCTAGAGAAGTCTGAAAGGAAAATTGAAAGGGAATTTTGCACCTCTGAGATTTAATTCCAAATAATATTATCATGTTTAAGAAATACTTTTTTCCTTGTATTACTTGTTTTTATTCCTAGACAAAACTATCTTTAATATAAAATGGAATATTTCATTGCTTAGTATGAGTGGTTCATTCTTACATTCTGTCTTCACTGTATGCTTCTTTTGAAATAATTGACCACTATTTTACATCACTTCTTTTAAAAGGTGCTGGATATTGTTTCCTTTTGAGTATTCAGGTTTTGTTCTTTTTTCCCCCCAGTATTTGTCTCTCTGATCCAATTCTGTAAAAATTATTTTTGAATGCTTTGCCAGTGTTTATTTTTCTGAGTTTTATATCCCCCAGTTATGTTTCATGCTCTCAATCTATATTGCTGTAAATAGTCGTCTTATTTTTATCACAGATAATGCATTTTGTCAAAATATGCTTTCAAATAAATCCTACACTGTACATGCCTGATTTCCTTTGTTAGAATAGATACCAGATTTCAGTACACATCAGACAACTTGTCCTCGCAAACCGGTACTCACTTGAATTTGAAGCTTTTAAAGTCCAGTTCCCTTCTCTCAGTCTTCAGGTTGAGTTGGACTTATAGATTTATAATGTAAGAACTGATCAAAAAAATCCACTAGGCCTTGACACTTGACACATTTCAGCCTTGTGAAAATGTAGCTCTACAAAGGACAACAGCACCATCTAAGAAGGGATCCACACAGCTGTCAGCTCTAAAATGAACTGTGGAAAATCCACTTGAATTTAATAATTTCTAAGGCAGGAGTTTTCAGCTAAGCTGAGAATATCTGCAGATATTTGATTGTGCTTTGAAGAACATGTCTTTTTAGTGCCGTCTTTTAGCTTAGTTTTTAGCTTTTGCCGTTTTTAGCTTAGGGCACTCTTTACTGTCTAGCACAAAGATTTATTATAAAATATAAATACAAAAATTATTTGCAATGCCCTTGAAAATCATCCTAGACTGTTGACTGATTTACACAGATTTAAATACACAAACCTAATGTAGTTCATTAATGATTATTTCTGAAACTCCATCCCCTCAAATAGGGAGCCAAAATGTATTTTAAAAGTGCTTATGAAGTTTTTCAAGAGAATTAGATCTACTGAAGACCTCTGTTGTTAGTCAGTGTGAACAAATTCACCCAGTTTTGATTTTGCGGTACAGTAGAATCATGGAATCATAGAATCATAGAACCATAGAATCTTTGGGTTGGAAGGGACCTTTTAAGGTCTAGTCCAACCTCCCTGCAATGAGTGGGATCATCTTCAACTAGATCAGGTTGCTCAGAGCCCCGTCCAACCTGACCTGGAATGTTTCCAGGGATGGGGAACCTACCACCTCTCTGGGCAACCTGTGACAGTGGTTCAACACCCACATTGGGAAAAATGTCTTCCTTATACCTAGTCAAAATCTAGCTGCTTTTAGTTTAAAACTGTTACCCCTCATCCTATTGCTACAGACCCTGCTAAAAAGTCTGTCCCCATCTTTCTTAGAAGCCCCCTTTAAGTACTGGAAGGCTGCTATAATGTATCCCCAGAGCCTTCTTTTCTCCAGGCTGAACAACCCCAACTCTCTTAGCCTATCCTCACGGCAGAGGTGTTCCATCACCCTGATCATTTTTGTGGCCTCCTCTGGACCCGCTCCAACAGGTCTGGCTTTCCTGTGCTGAGGGCTCCAGAGCCGGACCCAGGACTCCAGGTGGGGTCTCATCAGTGCAGAGTAGAGGGGCAGAATCCCCTCCCTTGACCTTCTGGCCATGCTGCTTTGATGCAGCCCAGGAGACTGTTGGCTTTCTGGGCTATGACCACACCTTGCTGGCTCATGTCCAGCTTTTCATTAACCAGTACCCCCAAGTCCTTCTGGTCAGGGCTGCTCTCAATCCCTTCATCCGCCAGCTTATACTAATATGGGGGTTGCCCCAACCCAGGTGCAGGACCCTGTACTTGGCCTTGTTGAACCTCATGAGTTTCACATGGGCCCATGCCTTGAGCTTGCCCAGGTCCCTCTGGATGCCATCCCGTCCCTCAGGCATGTCAACTGCAGCACTCAGCTTGATGTCATCTGCAAACTTGCTGACAGTGCACTCAATCCCACTGTCTAGGTCATTGATGAAGATAGTAAAGAGTATTGGTCCCAAGACTGAACGCTGAGGGACACCACTTGTCACTGATTTCCATCTAGACATTGAGCCATTAACCACTACCCTCTGGATGTGACCATCCAACCAATTCCTCGTCCACCCATCAAACACCTATCTCTACAACTGAGAGAGAAGGCTATTGTGGGGGACCATGTCAAAGGCCTTACACAAGTCCAGATAGATGATATTGGTAGCCCTTCCCTTGTCCACTGATGCTGTCACTCCATCCTAGTAGGCCATGAAGTTGGTCAGGCAGGACTTGCCCTTGGTGAAGCCTTGCTGGCTGTCTCAAATCACCTCCATGTCCCCCATGTGCCTTAGCATAACTTCTAGGAAGATCTCTTCCATGATCTTCCCAGGCACAGAGGTAAGGCTGATGGGTCAGTAGTTCCCAGGTTCCTCCTTGCTAACTTTTCTAAAAATGGGTGCTGTATTACCCTTTTTCCTGTCTGTAGGGACTTCACCTGATTTCCAGTACTTTTCAAATATCATGGAGAGTGACTTGGCAGCTACATCAGCCAATTCCGTCAGGACTCTGGGATGCATCTCATCAGGTCCCATAGACTTGTGTATGTTTAGGTTCCTCAGGTGATCTCGAACCTGATCTTCTTTTACAGTGGGAGGGACTTTGCTCCTCCAGTCCCTGTCTTGCAGTCCATCCACTCGAGAGGTGTGGGAGGAAACACTGCTAGTGAAGACTGGGGCAAAGAAGGCATTGAATACCTCAGCCTTTTCCTCATCTGTTGTTACCAATTTGCCAGTCTTGCTCGTCAAGGGGGGTTTCTTTGACCTTCTTTTTCTGGCTGACATACCTGTAGAAGCCCTTCTTATTATTCTTTGCATCCCTTGCCAAGTTCAGCTCCAGCCACACCTTGGCCTTCCTGACTCTATCCCCACACAACTGAGCAGTGTCCTTGTACTCATCCCAGGATACCTGTCCCTGCTTCCACTGCCTGTGCATTTCCTTCTTGCCCTTTGGTTTAACCATGCCGTGGTTTAGCCCCAGCCGACAACTAAGCACCATGCAGCCGCTCGCTCACTCTCCCCTCCCACAATGAGACAGGGGAGAGAATTGGGAAAAAACTCATGAGTTGAGATAAAAACAGTTTAATAGGACAGCAAGAGAGAAGGAAACAACAATGATAACAACAACAATGATAACAACAATAATAATACCGATAAAGGAACGTAGAAGAACAAGTGATGCCCAATACAGCAATTGCTTACCAGCTGGTGGTCGATAGCCTGTCCCCGAGCAGCAATTTCCACCCCTCCAGCCAACTCCAGTTTATGTACTGGGCATGACATCATATGGTATGGAATATCCCTTTGGCCAGCCTGGGTCAGCTGTCCCGGCTGTGTCCCCTCCCAGCTCCCCGGGCACCCCCAGCCTGCTCACTGGCAGCCCAGCACAAGGAACCGGCTTGACTACTTAGTAACAAGTCAGAACATCAGCACGTTATCAACAGTTTCTCATCCCAAATCCAAAACACAGCCTCACACTAGCTTCTGTGAAGAAAACCAGCTCTATCCTGGCTGAAACCAGGACAGCCCAGCAGGTCTCCACTCAGCCATGCTGGCCCCTTGCCTTCCTTTCCAGATTTCTGACACCTGGGGATCAAGAGCTCTTGTGCTCTGTGGGAAGCGTCCTTAAAGATCTGCCAGCTCTGTTCTGCTCCCCTGTCCCTGAGGGTAGTTTCCCAGGGGGTCCTATTGACTGACTCTCTGAAGAGCTGGAATTTTGCTTTCCTGAAATTCAGGGTCCTGACTTTACTCTTTGTGTCCCCCATATGTCTCAGGACTGCGAACTCCATCTGTGCATGATCACTGTAGATGTAGTGGAATTTTGGGAGAGATAGCCATTTTCAAAACAGAGGCAACTTCGAAAGACTGTGTGGTTCACAGGGACAAGGAGAGCATTGCATCTACAAAAATCAGTATAAAAGGAACAACTGCCATGTTTCTTCTCTGCAGGGTTTCACATTCAATTTTTAACATCTTCAGTGAAGCTAGTATGGCAGAGGGAGATGGCTGTGATTTTTCTCAGCAGCTGCCAATGTTGATGGTAATGCAGAGATCCTTTTGGCTGCTTGGTGGGGTGAAAATTGCACAGAACCCTTAGATCATAGAAATGTTGCTTGAAAGTGACTTCTAGATGACATATAGTACAACCTCTTGCTCAGAGTGGGACTGTCACTGGCACTGCATTCATTCAGCTATGGTTTTGTCTGAGTTTTGAAAACCTCTAGGGATGGGATAACCTGTTTGAGTTGTCATTTTTTTCTGCTGATTTTTTTTTTTTTAGTGTATGTCCTGATTTCCAACCCGAGCGTCTCAAGGTTCAATGTCTCCTTTGGCCTTCTTGTCATATCGATTGCCATTACCAAGAAGACTTTTGTTCTGTCATCTTTGTAGCTACAGTTCAAGTAGTTGCCACCTGCTGTGAGAACTTCCTTAAACTTCACTCTGCTACGCTAAACAAGTTCAGCTGCCTCAGTTTCTTCAGTTAGGCAAGGGTTTGTAAAGTAACAAAGGATGTGGAAAAAGACCATTCATTTTAAACCACATACAGCAGCTGATGAACAGCCAAACATGAAATGCCTGAGAAAACCATTAGCTTGAATTACTATAAATATACAGTAATCTAAGAAAATTTATTATAACTAATACTACAGTGTCTAAAATATTCTATTAACATTGGACACCTGTTACTTCAAGCATTATGAAAACTCAAAGTATAAGAATTCCTGAAGCAAAAGTGTGTCACTCAGTCCATTTAACACCACAGTTGTAGTGGTTATTTCCAAATTAAAATTTTACAAAAGGTATGGAAAAAAGATGTCCAGTCCTGTCCTGTTCAGGCTTACAAAGACAACAGATTTCAGGGTTAAGAGGCTCAGAAAAGTCATGAAGCAAAGGGGCTAAACTTCTTTAATCCTTTGCCCATTGTGTTAATTCCTGTCCTTTGGTCCCTTTTCAACTGATTAAAACCATAACATGTTATATCACCAGTCTGTAACAGACACCATATTACTATAGGTTAAGTTGTTATTCTGATGAAAAGAACACATTAAAATAATCTTCTTATTTTTTTCCTTCTGTTTCAACTGAAATATTTCCAGGGAATTAGATGAAGTAGGAAAGGTGTGTTGCCCTGATAAAGATAATGTTAAGTGCATTTGCTACATGAAAAGGCATGCAACTATAGCTGAAAAGTGGCTTCCATGACTAAGCTACCCTTTCAAAGTCATTTTACATTTGAGAAGTAGATGCCCCAGAATTTTTGTCTTTTAAATAAAGATAGAGTTTTGTGCAGTAAAACTTATCTGTTCAAAGCTGAAAGCTGACTAGATGCAAAGTTTTTAAATGTTAACAACATCTAACACGTAAGTCTCTGTTACTGAAAGAAATGGTAAAACCTGAAACATACAAAATGTGATAAACATCAAAGATAGGAATAGATGGTTAAAATGCTATTTCCCCCCCTTTAACATTGTTGAAAAAAATGAGGAAGAAGCAGTATTATCTATTCCCATAAGACATATTGTCAGCAGGTGCAGACACTACTGTCCTTCCTGAATATTTTATTTTTTTCTAAGAGAGTAGAGCTGAGATTTATTTCTAGTAAGAGTTGCTGAAAAAAAATGGAAGAAGAGGAATGTCAGGACAAGCAATCATTTTGTGTTATGGCTGGAAGAAAAAATACAAGCTCTTCATACTTACACTGGTAACCCTCACAATTCAGTAAGGGAGATGGGATAATAAATGGGCAGATAGCAATATGGCAGAGTAAGAAGAGAGAAAAACATGACTGGAGTAAGAATTGGGATAGGACTAGGCATAGTCGAATGAAAGACCTCTTACCTCTATCAAGAAGACTTAAAGTTCAGACTTGAAGAGTAAGTCAAATCTCTCAATAAGAAGTGCTGTAAGAACAGGGTGAACTGGTTATCTTTTAAATGGAAATTTCCATTAGGCAGGTGGGTATTGTGTTTAAACATAAATGCTCTCAAACATATCTTGGAAAATTTGTGTAAAGAGGGAGAAATTGGGTGAGAACTGTTTGGCAAAATATAAAGATAATGGATCATATGTGCCCTTTGTGTTGTGTGTTATAAATTTATTTTGTGTTGCATAACAGATATTATGACAACTTTGAGATGGAGCGCACAAGTTGCCATAAAATTTGGAGAAAAAGGCATCTCTTGCATAAATTGTGCATTAGACATGCTGGTTTTTTGTCTCATCACAAAGTTTTTCGTCTCCTCCAGCAGCATCAGTCTTGCACAAAGAAGGGAAACTGGCAAATACACACAGACTAGCAGCTTTTGCACTTTTCAACTTTGACTAGTGAAATTCCCAGGATGCCTGAGTACGCACAGCAGGCTTGCTGATTTTCTCACTAATAACCAAGCAAATTCTCTGCGGTGGGCTGGAAAAAGAGGCTGTGAGGAGCTTCACGCTCTGTCCTCAACAGAAGATGCTACAAAAAGAGACAAACAGGTGAATAATGGAATGGTTGTTTTACCACCTGCCACACTTGGGTATTTTTGTTATACGTATAAAGCTATGTCATAGGTAAACTGGGATGTGTCGTTTTGGAATAATATAAAAGAACTGACTGAAATGGCAGCAAACTTCTCTTCTTTTGACCAAAGGTTTCTTCACCAAGGGAACTAATTGGATTGCTATAAGCTGGACCTTGGGAGTGAACTGATATATATGCTGTGTAAGATGATCGTTTGACTTGGCCCTGGAACAAACACGAAAGGAAACCAACCTGGCGGTATAGCTGTATTCCAGAGTGAAAATAGGTCACTTACTTATATTTATTTAAAACTGATTTTTACATCAACAGATGACCCATCACTACCTCTAGTAGTGAAAAATGGTTTCTATTTATTGAATGCATGTTATAAAAACTATACTTCTCTGATATGCAACATTATAAACATAAAGTTAATGCAGTGAGGACTATTTGTGGCAGTGAGGGCAGCAGCTATCCAGCTTAGGACATGGTAACAAATACATTGCTAACATACATAATATATATAATACATTTTTAAATGTTCTTCTCTGCATGGCCCAGCAGAAAGGGCACTGGTCTGGAAACCATTGGATGCAGGTCCTGTTCCTATCTTTGCCAATAATCTGCTCTTGGAGACATAACTCTAATTCTATGGTTAAAGATGATACATTTTCATACCAGAAGTCCTATTGCCATAGGAAGATGACAAATTTTAGAAATTCATCCAGTTTATGCATCAACTCTGTAACTTTTGGTTGAAATGGAGAATACCTTTCTTCTGCAAACAAATAGAAAGATTTTATTTTCTAACTTCATATTAAAAAAAACCCCACAAAATAATTACATAATTTCTGTTAAATATTTTTCTAGTTTGCAAAAGAGCTCATTCATTCCATTATTCACTTTCTGTGTTTCATCATGTAGAAAGGGGAAAATAGATTACTTGAAGTTTTTTGGATGAAATACCTATGCTAATGTCATTGGATATTCTTTAAAAATAACTTCTAATCTTTGATGAAATTTATTCCAAATAGAATTTTAACAAAATATGCTAGTCAGCACTTTTCTAATTTGTTGAATTTGTAGCCTCAGAAGTTGCAATGCTCTTCCCGATTAGCAATCAAATTTTATAATTATTTTCATAGCTACAAGATTATGGGTAGGCAAATCCAAATCTCTCCATCTTTTTCTCTCCTGAAACATACAGTTGCAGAATGGATCATGTCCTATGCAAGAGCCTGAAGCTAGGAGTTATGTCCTCTATGTGTTTCTTTGAGTACATCATAAAATGTACTAGCAAGGGTTGAAGTCTGATGACACAACACGCGATATGTCACTGCAGAAAAACAGATCAAAGTGGCCAAAATATATGGACCATTGGATTGGGGGTTGGGAAGAGTCACAGTTTGGTAATGCAAGTTAAGTAAAACGTTTGGCTGAAGAACAAGACAGGCTCCAATGATCCTAATTTAAACAGTTGATTCATGACACGTTGGTGAAAACCAGATCAGAATCAGCAGCACCAAAAGGAAAGAAGCTATCATGTTTGTCATGAGGGTCATCTCTAGGTCCAAGCAAATTACTCAGATGACTGTTAATAAACTCACTGGAATTTTCTCAGAGCAACTCTCATGAGCAAGACCTTTCCTAAATGCATCTTGAGACCTGAGGACACAATCCTGAATCTGATTGCTTCATAAACATTACAATCAACATTATATTCACAAAATATTTGCAGTAAAAGCTATTACCACTATTATCATTACAATCATTAAAATATGAAAACTCTAAATAGCATGAAGCAGGAAATTTCACAATGCATTGTTCAGATAGGTGAGATCTATTAAGGGAGGAGTCCACACCGTGCTAATTTATGGCTACCTTTACCATAACTCACAAATATCTCAGCTGGTTTAATAAAATATATTTCTTATTCCTTGCCTCATTTAAGAGCACAGCAACTCGTCACAACTTTATAAGAAAACACAACAACACAGGACACAACAGCCAACTAAATTAGACCCATAAAACCTAATTACCTGTATTTGAGAGGGATGATCAGTACAGCGGAAGAGAAGTACTGAACTAGGTAGTATAGCAGAATGAAAACATCCAAATTTCATAAATTGTCCCCATTACTGTGATATTGCAGAGACCTAGAGAAATATTTTTCTGAGCTAATAGTGAGCAGGATATTCAACAAATACAGAAAATAAAAATTTGTATTTCCATAATGAAATTATGGAAAATACATACTATTTCTATATCAGAACTAGTGTGGCCAGCAGGAGTAGAGAAGTGATTGTGCCCCTGGACTCGGCACTGGTGAGGCCACACCTCGAATCCTGTGTTCAGTTTTGGACCCCCCACTACAACAAGGATGCTGAGGTCCTGGAGCATGTCCAGAGGAGGCCAACAAAGCTGGTGAGGAGTCTGGAGAACAAGTCTTATGAGAAGCAGCTGAGGGAACTGGGGTTGTTCAGTCTGGAGGAGAGGAGGCTGAGGGGAGACCTCATCGCTCTCTACAACTACCTGAAAGGGGGTGGTGGCGAGGTGGGTGTTGGTCTCTTCTCCCAAGTAATTAGCGATAGAACGAGAGGAAATGGCCTCAAGTTGTGCCAGGGGAGGTTTGGACTAGATATGAGGAAAAATTTCTTTACAGAGAGAGTGGTCAAGCATTGGAACAGGCTGCCCAGGGAGGTGATGGACTCACCATCACTGGAAGTGTTCAAAAAACATGTAGACGTGGCACTTCAGGACATAGTTTATTGAGCCTGGTGGTGTTGGGTTGATGGTTGGACTTGATGATCTTAAAGGTCTTTTCTAACCTTAATAATTCTGTGATTCTGTGATTCTGTGAAAAGAAAGTTTGAAGTGTGAGGCCATAGTTACTGGAATATAGTGGAAAAAACCTTTCCAAAGAGAAATTATGTTTGGAAATGAATGACATGATATAGGATAACTGTTGAAGTTATAGAGGCAAAATGCCAATCTATATCTAGTTACTGTTTTGTTTCCTGATTTTTTTTAAATGTTTCAAAAGTGGAAAACAGTCCTGGATTCAAACTAGTCTTACTATTTCATTCCCACCTGTGTACAAAAAGATAGTATGGTCATATTGATTCACATGGGGAAAAATAATGAGAAAACACCATTTTACTTATAGGGTTTTCTTAGTTTCATCTTAACAGAAGAGAAAAGAAGAAGGGCGTGAACATACCCTGTACCCAATTCCTTCCAGCACGTCATGTCCCCAGAAAGACCGCACCACACTTTTTTCCGACATGTACTACAAAGCTCATCTTAGGTAGCAAGCATGCCTTCCCCAGGAACTCCAGGCCCTCCTCCAGGAGCTCTCTTGGTCCTCCTCTGCCTTCATGGCACAGCCTTAGTGTACTTTCATAGTTCTTTTTTAGTACTATGTATTTAGTGTACCTTTTTAGTGTCCAAGTTCTGCTCAGGTCC
>NW_010523858.1:15000-30473 GCF_000687285.1 Phaethon lepturus | reverse complement strand
GAATGGAAGTAGGAGACAGGAGGTGTGCATTCGGAGTCCTTCATGCAGAGGAGAGACCTGAGGCCAAACAGAATCACAGAACCATAGAATAGTTTGGGTTGGAGGGGACCCTCAAAGGTCATCTAGTCCAACCCCCCTGCAGTGAGCAGGGACATCTGCAACTAGATAAGGTTGCTCAGAGCCCCGTCCAACCTGACCTGGCATGTTTCCAGGCATGGGGCATCTACCACCTCTCTGGGCAACCTGTGACAGTGGTTCAACACCCACATTGGGAAAAATGTCTTCCTAATACCTAGTCTAAATCTACCCTCTTTTGGTTTAAAACTGTTACCCCTCGTCCTATTGCTACAGACCCTGCTAAAAAGTCTGTTCCCATCTTTCTTATAAGAACTCTTTAAGTACTGGAAGGCTGCAATAAGGTCACCCCAGAGCCTTCTCTTCCCCAGACTGAACAACCCCAACTCTCTCAGCCTGTCCTCAGAAAAGAGGTGTTCCATTCCTCTGGTCATCTTTGTGGCCTCCTCTGGGCTTGCTCCAACAGCTCTATGTCTTTCTTGTGCTGAGGGCTCCAGAGCTGGATGCAGGACTCCAGGCGGGGTCTTGCCAAAGCACAGTAGAGGGGCAGAATCCCCTCCCTCGACCTGCTGGCCACACTGCTTTGGATGCAGCCCAGGAGATGAGGGGGTCTGGATGGGCATTTCAGTTGCCCAGCACCCAGCAAGGGGCAACTCTGTGAGGAAGGACCAGCACAGTTAATCAACTGCAAGAGCGGGACAGGCGCTGTTTCCTGAATGTAGCAAAGTGCCTTTCTGCAACCAAGGATCGGTTGCACCTCCAGGTATTTGAGGAAGGTGAGAGTTACCTGGGTGTTTGTTTAACTTTGCTAAAGGTCAGTGGAGAACTCTGGACTACGCACTTTTTACTGGTTATGAGCCTTGATAATTCTGCTGCCCCAGAGCCATCCTCTGCCTTTCCCCATCCTCAGGGATCATTCTCCCATTGCAGTTAGACAACACGCATCAGTCCCAAACCTCTGTTCACCCCATGTCGGTGTCCAATGGCTGGCACTCTCAGAGCTCTGGCTGGGACGTGTCCCCTTGCTCTTCTCTCCTGGCTGTGGGCTGGAGGCAGCCAGAGCACCAGCCCAATGCTGCCAGCTCTGGGGGAAAACGATATCAGCCCTGCATGAGCCACACTGAAAACCGCCCAAAACTGAGCATACACAGGTTTTTAATAAGCTTGTTGATCTTCAACCAAGATGTCTAGCAAAAACCCAGAAATCAAGACTTTCCAGGCCAGACCCTGGTAAGGCTAGCACGGGAGTGGTAGAAAGCACACGTATGCCTACCTCACTCCATCAGATTTGCAGCCTGGCTTTCTAGCTTAAACTGCCAGTAGAGGTGGATATGAGCTAGAACATGAAATTTTTTTGTACTAACATTGACAGAAGCTTTGCACAGAGAGACAAGGACCGGTCTGTGGACTCCAGCAGATGGGAATGCACCACGGGCTTGGACACTGCCCAGCTCCTCTGCACATACTTCGCCCGTACACAAGGTATTTGTGATGAAGGCTTTTGCAGTTGTGTCGTGTGAGCCAGGCAGAATGAAAATAACGGAATTTCCATTGGGCATCAGTAAAACTTGGCAAAAGTTGACGTCAGTAACTGAATTATTTGCAAACTGAGGAGGAAAGGGAGAAAGACCTGACAGGATAAAATGTGATCAGAATAACAACTGTCTGCTAAGCTGCTAAAACACAGGCAATGACTTCTGGGAAGTGAAAGAAAAGATGAAAATACAGCAATTAAGACCTTTATTTAACAGTTAACAGGCAAGTACATGCAATACCATGTGCCTTTGCACAATCAAGTTCTAACAAGTTAAGAGATGTCCTTCAAAAAAGCACTGCTATACATTACTCAATGGGATGCACAATAGGAACATGTCGGTTGTTCCTGTTTTTGAATAAAGGCTGATGGAACTGAACCTGTGTAATGGGATGTGGCATAAGACAAAATAACACTCAGTTGAAAGAATTTTTTTATAGTGGCATCTAGAAAGCAGTCTCTTGCAAGCACAGCATTGTTTTTCATTGTTTGGGTTTTAAAACTTAATCACTGGTACGGCTGCAGATGTTCACGAAAGAGTGAATTATCGAAATTACACAAATGTTTGGTTTTTGATGCTTATTCATTTCACACTTGTCAGAACAGAGGGAGTGTTGAGTATTTGCCTGCAATGCTTTCCAGCAGCTATATTGCTGTTGCAGAACCCATCATTTCAAAAGGAGCAGTTTGACCTGTCCCTTTGTCTCTGTCACTTTTTTGGTTTTGGATCCCAAGGACAAGCAGAACTTACAGGTTGCTGGCCCTGTCTCCTTTCGCCACAATGAGAAGTCATAATTGAAAGAATCTCAGCTAATTTCATCTCATGAAACTTTCTGACTTTGCTAATCTCTTTATATGACACAGGGAATGGAGAAACATTAGGGCCCTAAATTAAGTACTGGATGAGTTAAAAACTCCTCAATGTCAAAAGCAAACAAACAAAATGTAGCAACTATAAATGAACGCAAGAAAAACAACAAAACTGTATAACAGCTGTTGATGTGGTTAGAAAAAAACTATTATTCTATGAGAAACAATTAAATCAAACAATTAAGCAGGAGGTTGGCATAAGGCAGCTAGGTAAAGCCTAGGAGTATGGGAAAGCAAACAGGTTAAGCGGGTTTTGCTGCTGTCTCAATATCCCTGAGCTACCTATGGATAATACTAGGCTTGCTTTGCTCAAGTTTCATTGGAGTTACATCAGAGATGTCAAAAAACTGGCGTTGTACTTAAGGGAACCCTCCCCCCTTCCCCAAACCTCTGTTATTGATGATTACAAAACCAGGGAAGCCTCTAATAAATGTTTTCTTGCTCAGATTACATAAATAAGGAACTGCTTGACAGAATTCAGTGGGAAAGCTGATCTGAGGTTCTCCTCCCACATCTGGGAGAAAATCCTGACAACTAAGTCTACTCACTTACTCATTTGGTTCAAGATTTTCATCACTGCTACAGTGATTGTTACTGCCTATTTTTCAGAAGGCCAGGTAACCATACATAGGTCAAAATTATTCCACCGGAGTGTAATTCAAATTAGCTAAATTTGTTTAATATCTATGCATTTGTGAAGCAAAGGCAACAATCCTTGTGCTCATTTTAAAAGAGAAAATGCCAATCAAGAAACTTTAAATAAATATAAATAGATATCTAATAAAAGGAATAAAAGAAACAGGATAGTTTCAAAATAATATTTGCATATTGAAGCTGTATAGAGATGAAAAATATCCCCTGTGTACAGGGGAAAAAATGCATTCTGATTAACTCTACAAAGTGTTAAATAATCTAAGCACCCACCTCCATTCCTCATTATATGAGAGCAATTTCCTAATTTATTTTATATTTAGAAATCCTCCTTGACTCCAACATGATGTAGGATAAAATATGTAATGTTTTTATGGGATCTTCTATTCCATTGCCAGTCAATATTTCCTAAGTACTTTAGGAAAATTTCTCTTAAAGTTTTAGGGACTTCATTCACTGCTTAATTCATACAAACTAGAGAGTTACTTTACATTTCCTTCCCATAGCCATTTAAAAAAATAAAGAGCTGTAAAAGCAAAATAGGGAACATATGCAAAATATGGAATGGGGTAAAATGGAAAAATATACAAGTTCTGACGAGAGTCCATGTCCTGTAATTTGCCTACAGCTTTCCTGTTGTAAAATTAGTTGTTTATGCCATTTTATCAGGGTTCTATTCATGAGCAGAAGGCACAACAGGCAAATTTGTTGATCACAATGTCTTTGCAATACTGCGGAAGACTATTGCTGCTACAGGTGTAGATTACTGATCCAATGGTCTGTTTCATACAGTTATTAATTGTGGACATGCAGGGTCTAGAAAGGCTTAGCAAGGCAGGACTGGGGACAGAGTCCCCAGGCAGGCTCCCTGTGTGTACTGGCAGGTGTTTCAGCTCCTTTCTTTATGTAACCCTCACTTTTTTGGTGATTGGCAACCCATTTTTATGTTTACCCGCTGGTTTTCAGTTTTGGAACTGCCTGGGCGGAAACAGGCAGGTGATCATCCAATCTGAATGTAATCAGCATCCAAGAGCCAGCTGGAGAAAGATAAGGTAACTACACTGTCGCTTTCCTGAAAATAGCATCCCTACCCACCACTGTTTTTCCAAGTTAGAAGTGTTCAATATGGGATGAAATGGAAATGGCACATCAGAGTCCATAAAGACAACCTTTGATTATAACTCCCTGATTCTCTGCTCTTCGTCTTCAGGTTGCTTCATGCTGTATCACTGGGTATATAGGGCCCTCAATAGAAACCTCATGCTCCACCCATAACCCATTTTGCCTTTAAACATGGATGCATGTTGCACCCAACATCCCTCTACACTAAAAGCTGCAGGAAGAGACAAATAAAACCTCTTTCTGAGATGTATTTTTTGAGACTCTCCTTGCTCCCTAATAAGATGGGGGAAATTTCTTTGGCTTCAGGGACACAAGGGCTCTATTATCAACGCAACCACAACTTCCTCCACTAGTTGTGCTGTACACCAATTTCCCCACAGCTGAGGTAATACTTGCTGCAAGACAGTGTTATAAAGATAATAAATTAATGTTTATAAAGCACCAAAATTTCCCAGAAGGGTTGCATGTAGCAAGCACTTGAAATATGCCAAGTTTTTTGTGACATTGTAATTGGTTGTACAAAGTACTTTAGAATTAATTATATTTTTCTGTCAAGGTAATAATGAATGTTAAGATCGTGTTTTCTGTGATTTGAATTCCTAGGATGAAACTTTGTAGATTTTCAAGTTTTAAATGTCCTTTTAAAAAAAAACAACCAAACAGAAAAAGAACCACTTCAACAAAATATTTAAAATATTTCTTTGAACTTTTGAGAATGAACAGCCTAATATTAATTTACACCCCTCACATATTGTACTTCAACTTGTAGCTCAAGGTAAATTTCTGATACCATTAGCCCAAAGTTGCTTCTACTTAAAAAAAAAAATCATTAAAAGGTAGTAGAACTGCATGGGCCCTCAACACGTTATCTGATACACACCTTTGTTCTGACACTAGGACTATAGCTATAGGACTATAGACTATTCCTGGCAAGTTCTTGCCTGATCTTTTCTTAAAACTTTCCATTTCATTCGCTTACTTTTCAAAACTGCCAGAAATTATCATCTCACATTTGGAAAACTTATTTAAATAATTTAATTTGATAATTTAAAAGAATGGCCTAAGGGTTTGGAGGTGCATTTTTTTTAAATCCAAGCAAATAAAATATATTAGAAAGTTGATAAGAAATGTGATAATATTTTAGATCTGAAAGTCAGTGCATTTAAAAACTGGCTGTCAGAAATCCTAGAAACTGCAACATATAGTAACAAAATCCTATTACATAAAACTTTAACAAAGAAAAAAGAAGAAATATCATTTACATATTATTCTGAAAATGATATAGAATTTTAAGAAATGTTGGAATCTTTATGTTTGAGGTCATCTCTTAAATGTAGTGAAGCAATTATGAGGTTTGAGGTCTTAGAAAACAGCTATCTTTTTCTATTAAAGTTCTTTATTTTAGGAAGAAAACTTTATTTTGAGGTCACAATCAGAGGATAGAGATGACATTTAAACAAGGAATGATATTTCCTTCTTGCATTAACCCTCCATCCCATTTTTATGAACCCAGAAATGATATTATGGTAGACCCCTAGAAGAGCTGAAATACTGGTATGATTTTTCCAAAAATATGGATTCATTTGCATTTTTTGCTAAAGGTTTGTGCAGAAATGCTAAGTGGATATAATTCACAACACTCATAAAATACATAGCTTGCTCTCAACAACTGTTAATTTGAGATGAATCTCACCAGTAGGGGTGGAATGTGCTGAAAATGTCTCACCCAACATCAAGTATGTAGGAGGTGTTTAAGAAAGAGCTAGCTCTAGCAATGTTGGCACTGGGTGCCTTGTTCTGTCTACTTTTCCTTAATGATACTCTTCAAATTACTTGGAAGTTAATCCCACACATGATTAACCAACACGTTCAGGACAATTACATGAAAAGTAGGCTGTATTGCAGTGCCTTACCCAAAACCGTATTTCCAAATTATAACACTTTCCTCCTGAACGGGACTTTGACCTTCAAGACATATTTATGCTGTCCTCAACATACCGTACACTTATGCCATGCATATTAATGTGTGAAAGGCACATTGCTCGCCTACTAGTCTCTCATGCCACTCAAGGTGTGTCTTGCTAGTTCTAGCTTGCAGAAGCAGAGTTTTCATTGATATGCTACAGGGTGTTCAACCAGTTCTCACTATATCTGCAAATAAACAAGCATGCGTACAGATGTAGATACATATTTTTTCCAAGTGGAAGCCATCGTATGAAAATGCTAATACTCAGAAGTGACAATCACAACTTCTCTGTATGCTTTGTTTTCGGAAGGCTATCCCTGTATCTCTTTGTATACAGCCCAGGAACATTAGCTTTCATTTCACAATCAAAATGTGATGCAGCACCCTTCCAAACCTTTACAGCAATGGAAGACATGCACACTGAGAATTAGTAACTGCTCAGTGAAAATTCCAACTCATTAATATCTCAGGAAAGTTATGATACTCTTTATTCTCTTTCATATTCTGGCCAACACGGTAGCATTGTAGAGAAGTACACAAATGCACTAGTGACAATCTGACCCCAAATCTGAGGCGAACCATGGTCCTAAATTCTCCAAGTCAGTCAAGAGAGCTGGATTAACTTCCAAAAAGGTTCACAATGCTTGTGCTCTCTAGGAATGCTGCTATGATTCGGAGTTGAAGACCAAAGGGGATCACTACCATGAGATAAGTTTGCCTGTGTAATGCAAGCCATTGATCTCCCATGGTTCCTCTTCTGCTCAAGGTCAAAAACCTATAAACAAAAATATAGCTTCAGAATCAATATCCAAAATTATGTAGATATATTCCTTTATATAAAACTCCTTCAAATTCCCATCTACTCTCCATTAAGAGATTTTCCATTCCCTTGATAGTTCCTCAAATTCTTTCTTATTTTGATTCACTGACTTTTCATGAGAGCTTTGACTTGACAACACCTTGAAACCCATTTAATCCAATATTGGTCTCTCTTTTTTCCAATGGTATTATAATTATGGCTTTCTGATTTTGCACAAATGTATGCGTTTAGGTCTTTAGACCTTCTGTGAAAAGAACTTTCCCCATTAAGCAATGAGTTTTAAGTTTACATAATCATCACTTAGTTATCAGGGGTAATGGAGGATTGGGAAAAACTAGATAAAATAAAAATATAGATAATAGCAAGCACATGAATTACCCTGTGAGATTACATTTAGTACGTTCTCTTCTGAGAGCTTAAAAAGTCCTGTTTACCCAGTTTTCACCGAAGGGAGGGATACTTCTATGTAGCAACAGACAGAGTTTGACCTATTAGTATCAAGCCCTCTTTATTATGTATTTTATGGACAGTTCTGTATGTGATATTGTGCATGGGACAGGAAGGAATGGGGGAAGGTGTGGTTAATATACAATAATCCACTTGGAAGAATCAAGTTACCTGAAACCTCTGGTCCCTCTATCTCTTCCTTTAGTACTGGTCCTCCTATTTCTGATATAACAGGCATGTACATATACCCAATTTAAAACTAATGTACACCACTCGATTTAACGACAACTTGTCTTCTTTGCTTGCAGCTACCTCTCCCATGAGGAATTCCTGGGAGCCAACAGTCCTGTCATCCTCTTTGACCATGAGGCATGTGCTCCCAGCTTGCTTCAGATATGTCCCCACCTGATGCACGTGGTTGTATTGGTCACATTCGAATGAAGTTTTGGACAGAACATGGTGCTCTAGCTCTTCATAGCGAACTAAGATTTTGAATTATTCATGAATTTAAACCTGGTTCTGACTGCAGTAGTTTTGGCTCTTTGTGTTGGTCTTGTGTCAAAGAGCAAACCTCAGTCAAGACTGGGAGATTTTCTTTCTCAGCACATCCTTGCCTAAATGTTAACTCTGGGTTTCCTCAACACATCTGTGAGCTTTGGCCTGTATCCCAGTCATGATTTAGGCTGTTACCACAGACTCCATTAACCTCAAAAACTTGTAAGACTGGATCTACTGCCTTAGAGCAGAGAGGAACAGCTTTATGGGTGCGTTTTTTTGAGTCTCAGCTTTTTCAGAAAAATCTCTGTATTTTACACAGAATGTTGTACTCCCTGAACATTTTTGATTTCCAGTTTCATTCTTAACTCAGGTATAGGTGACTGACTATGCCTTATTAAAAGCAAGGCCATCTGTTGCTAGAAATAAGACCGTCTTCTGACTAGATAGCACTTATCACTTATACTTACGACATGGGTTGTTATTTAAGTGTCCACCAACCCTACGTGTTTCCAGAGAGTGTCAATGATACTTTTAACTGATCCACTAAAGGTGTTTTTTAGCTCCCTTTAATTACAGTAATGTGCTTTGCTTAGTCAACATCCATAGCCAGGAGCATTAGATAGATCTGAACATGAGCTCAAGCACTGGTGTGCAAATGTCCACACCACTCAACTTCTAGTGTATTCCCTGCCACATGCACAAACTGTCTGTGCTTGAGGAAGTGTGCTTAGCTGTAAGGACACACATTATGCTGTGCCATTTAATCACAGGACCAGAGAACAGCTTCTTGCATATAATATTTAACAGCACATACATAGCCGAAGGGTCTGATAATGATCTGCTTCCTTCAGCCATTAAGTTTAACTGGTCACGAACACAAACCACTGAAGAAGACCACTAGTTCCAACCAATGTGGTCTGTAGCAGTTCAGTTTCCAGCATCCACTCCCTTAAAATTAAAAGTGTTAGTTTATTTTTTGTCCACAAAATGATACCAGTGCTAGGGGAGGAGAGGGAGAGAAGAGCTGATGAGAAGGTTGAGGACCAACATAGGGGCTACCAGGGAATCCCCTGTGGTGAGGACTGAACCCTGCCTCTCGTCTCTTTGCAGTTTGCACTTGCTAGTGGGAGAGCTTAGGTTCCTCCTCCCCTCACGCTCGCCCCGGCCTTCCAAGTGACATATTCTCACATTTACTTAAAAAAAAGTATGTCACAAAATAGTTACCACAGTTTAATAGTCAAACAATGCTAAGAGACTACATTTGATAATGGTATATTGAATTAAAGATACTGGCCGTAAGTCTGGTTGTAGAGAGACAGTGAACTGGCAGTGTTCGTATTCAGCTTGCTGGTGAAAATATTTACTTTAGCTAAGAAATTATTCTTGGAATACCCTGCAGAAACATAATAGTTTTCCCTTAAAATTACAATTTAAACTTACAAAGTATCTAATCAACAGATATCCTGTCAGCTTCAAATAGTTTTAGCCTGTTCATCAAAAAGTCAGGCAATGAAATTAAGTTTTTAATGTAAGACCAAGTAAACTAAACCAGCACTACTGCACTAACATTCAGTTGTTTGACAGGACATGTTTTCGATAGATAGATCTTCAGTATTACATGATGATTGAAATTAATTATATTATTGTGCTGTAGCTTTCTATTAATAAAGTTTCAGATACGCTTTTATGTCATTTTACTCACAATTAATAACTAATTTTCAGGCCTGTGTTCTCTGGTGACATAATTCAGTCTTTCAAATACTGTAGAGCATTATTTTTCTTTGATTTTTATGGTCCTTTGATCAATATCTAAAGATTTAGTTTGATACAAAAAAGCAGTCAATAAAATTCCTTGCTCCAGTGCCACATTGTCTCCTACTGAAGATTATGACACAAAATAAGAGCTTCATCATCTAAATAACTATTCAATAAACATTTATTTTTATTTGTATGATTCATAATTGTGATAAAAATATACCATTTTTGCTATCAAGCCAGCAGTGAACAGTATCAGTGGAGATTTGCTAATGAGACCTCCTTGGTTTATTTTTCTCTTCCTCTTAACAGTGTGTAAGAGGTTAGTTGCAAATCAGACTTCATTTGCACAGAGATTATTTTTTTCAGCAAAAGATATTATGTGAACAAGAGGTGAACGCTCATCCAGTTTTCTGTTTTAGGTGGGGCTTCATCCCACAAATTCTGATTAAAATAAATGCTGCAGAAATATGAGTTGTGCTGTGTATTTGGAAAGTGTTTGAAAGTGTGTAAAGATCAGGAGCCTGAACGTGAACTGCTCAAGTATCAGGAAATCATCCAGTAAGAGTTCAATGGCAAATGAAGTTTGAGGTTTGTTTTTTTTTATTTCCATCCATTGTTTCTGATATTTCCATGAGGTCAGAACTATGTGAAATCATTCCAGAGAACTATGGTCTGAAAGTTATGGTGAATTCAAGCTGCCTCGTATTTTTGTGTCATTTCTGCAACTGGCCTGCTGCTCTCAGGGATGCTAGATGATGGATTCATCTGTTTCTGAAGGTAGGAATAAGGTATTTCTACCTTACTACCTGCTTTCATAATAGAAAAAATATATAGTGCTTTGTTTGTCTGACAGAACCAGGGGATTTGGCTCTTGTCTCTTACAGAGCAAAGTCCCAGCCCATTGAAGGGAACAGGAGTTATGTCATCACTTCATCAAGGCTAGACATACATCCTAAGCTGCAAGAACACCATCAGGGTGAGACTACAGTTCAAGCCTTTATGCTTAGTTACTTTTTTCCAGAGCCCAAGATAATTTGATTTTAGAAAGATTTTTTGTTTTATTATTTCAACAGAAGAGGGACTGTTTAAATTAAATACGAGTTATTTTCCATTTATATTTACTATGTTTTTGTTGCTTCACAAGAAACTCATTGGTTTCCATTCATCCAATATATCTTGCAGAGCTTCAAACATGCTTTTCTTCTGCTATTGCAAAAACTCAACTCTAAAATCCATACAGTGATTTTAGATCGTTTTGCATTTGGGGCTTGCTTTCAAGTGCTCAGTGACCTGAATTTTGCAAAGGACTCAGGACTGTAAGATACGACACTGTAGCATCTGAAGGAGGACTTGTTGGCCAAGTGACTCTTGAATGTTTTCACAACTCTGTTACAGATTAGGTTGTGTAATTGCAGTTTGCACAGTAGCCTGGTGTTAAAAAGTCAGATTTTTATTGCTCAACAGACAAGTAAAACAGAAATTAAGTCAAATGATAACTAAACAGCACTGTATGCACAAAGGCAGCAAGATGTCTAAACATGATTAGCTAAACATGGTCACAGACATGCTCCACCTTTTACAAGTTAAGCTAATAAAGCTGCACAAATAGGTTATATTAATTTGACTAACATCACTCTGTCATTATTAGAATTGAAAGTCGACAAGTTTTCCATGTGGAAAGATGTACAAGGCTAGCATAATTCATGCAACCAGCATAATTGTTTTTATGTAGGAAGTTTCAGAGAGTGGTTATTTTCCATTTCCATGGAAACTGTTGCCTCATTTAACAAGTGCCTTTCTCCACTCCTGGGGATCCTGCAGGAATTTTTTGCACAGTTAATTAGAGAGGGCTCCACAGGGGCTTTTACCACATTTTGTGATTTACCCTGTTCATTTTGCAGCTTCCAAGGCAGAATGCCATAGGTAACTTTAAAAAAAAAGGGTAATTTTAGGAAAAAAATGACTGTTTTATAAAATATCAAAAAGAAGGAAATACAGATGAAAGAAAAAAAAATAGCTACAGCCTGCTGATGCATGCTATTATTATATTGACAACTACATCACATAGAAAATTAAATTAGAATTAGTTTAAAATTACTTTGAAGTTCATTACTGGTTCAACACAAAAAAATAATATAACAGTAAGATTTTCAGCCGTAACAGTATTTCTTTGCACCTATTTCTACAACATCATGCCTTTGTCTTCTTTTTTTAGTCACTTACATTTTTATAAGGCTTTTTCTGACTAGAGGACAAAATAATAAGCCTATACCTCATCTTCTGAGGTGAGGTTGCAGCAGACAGCCTACACTATGCCCCAAGCCACCGCTGCTCTCAGGTCTCGTCAAATGCATGCTGAGACTGTTCTCCAGCAAAAATGGCTGGAAGGCCTGTAAGCCTACTCCTTGGCTTCCACATTCTTTCTTGGCTTTCACATTCAAGATTTTTTGGCACTATAAATCAGGACTGCAGAAGGCACCATCTATCAGCAAGTGACTGGTCAATAAAGGCCCCTGACAGATTTCCCTTGAAATTGCCTGTCATGGCTAATCCCAGTCTTCTCCACATGCCTGCTTCTGAGCTCTGCTCCTGCGACAGTCTGGAGGCACACAGGGAAGGTTTTTGATCCTGCTACAGCAGCCAGATAAAGAAGCCCTTTTGGGGAATTTGGGCTGTGGCAAAGTGGAAATTAGTATCCTGGGCTGCATCCAAAGCAGTGTGGCCAGCAGGTCGAGGGAGATGATTCTGCCCCTCTACTCTGCGCTGGTGAGACCCCACCTGGAGTCCTGCGTCCAGCTCTGGAGCCCTCAGCACAGGAAAGACATGGAGCTCTTGGAGCAGGTCCAGAGGAGGCCACAGAAATGATCCGAGGGCTGGAACACCTCTGCTGTGAGGACAGGCTGAGAGAGTTGGGGTTGTTCAGTCTGGAGAAGAGAAGGCTCCAGGGAGACCTTATTGCAGCCTTCCAGTGCTTAAAGGGAGCCTATAAGAAAGATGGGGACAGACTGTTTAGCAGGGCCTGTTGCGGTAGGACAAGGGCTAATGGTTTCAAACTAAAAGCAGGTAGATTTAGACTAGATATAAGGAAGACATTTTTCCCAATGCGGGTGTTGAAACACTGGCACGAGTTGCCCAGAGAGGTGGTAGATGCCCCATCTCTGGAAACATTCCACGTCAGGCTGGACGGGGCCCTGAGCAACCTGATCTAGTTGAAGATGTCCCTGCTCCTTGCAGAGGGGTTGGACCAGATGACCTTTAAGGGTTCCTTCTAACCCAAAGATTCTATTATTTTATTATTTGTATAATTTAACCTTTCTATTAGGACATATCTTAAAAATGGTTAGAAAAGTAATTCCTGTAGATCAGTAATTCCAGTCAGACTGCAGCTATCGTGGACTATGACCTGAACAGGACCAGAAGCAAGCAAGATATTTCATTTTATATACATAGTTTCAATCACCTATGAAAATTAAGTTTTATTAAAGGAAATACAGTGTGCTGGTCTCAGTATCACTTAACATTCTGTGAACTTCATCTAGAGAAAGTTGTTACCAAGGTAGACAGCACTTAGTCAAAAAGAGAAAGAGCAATAGTGGCTCAGTGTAGCAAAAAGACCCCGCATGAATCCCAAGTTACTCCAATCTCACAGTCACAAATGCTTCCAAGCAAGTTAAGGTCAATCTCCAGCAGACAGCTATTGTCGAGGAATATTATATGGGAACACTTGATTTTAAGAGGTAGTCTAGCAGAATGGCGTCCACTTAACTGTGACTCTTAGAGCTACTGCTGCTTACAGATCCCCATTTTCTTTGTGTTCCTCTTCCTTCTTGAAAAGTATGGGCAGGACAACAGTGATCTGCTCATTATCCTTTTTTGCAGCAGGACCTTTTTGTACTGGGAAAGGTAAAGTAACCTCTATTAATTCATGACTCAAAGGAGCAATTACTTCATCTGAGTTTTGAGATGACCTGCATTAGGAAAGCTTTTGCATCTTTCAAGGGCCTCTGTTATGAGAGCAGAGAAGGCCTAAGGTAGACCCTTTGTCCGAGTTTCAGCTGGGACAAAGTTCATTTTCTTCATAGAAGCTAGTATGAGGCTGTGTTTTGGATTTGGGATGAAAATACTGTTGATAATATGCTGATGTCTTGGGTTGTTGCTGAGCAGTCAAGGACAGTCCAGCTTCTTGTGCTGGGCTGCCAGTGAGCAGGCTGGGGGTGAACGGGGAGCTGGGAGGGGACACAGCCGGGACAGCTGACCCAGGCTGGCCAAAGGGGTATTCCACACCATGTAAAGTCATGCTCAGAACATAAAGCTGGGGGAAAAAAAGGAAGCAGAGGGCTGGGGGTGGTATTTGGAGTGATGGCGTCTGTCTTCCCAAGTAACTGTTACGTGTGACACAGCCCTGCTTCCCTGGAGGTGGCTGAACACCTGCCTGCCCATGGGGAGTGGTGAATGGCTGGCTCAGGGTATGAGTTGACATCTTATCACCTGGAATAAGTAAATCTTCATCTTTATTATGATATGGACACAAGTGATGTTTCTGACAACTTTGGCATGACCTGGATTATATCCTTTTATTTTCCCCAAAAGAAACTCCCTTTCTTTTTAGCCATACAGGATGTAAGTCCTGGAATTTAAAAACAAAGTTTTCATATAATCAGGTCAGGTTTGATTGAGCATAAGCACCTGCAATACCTATCTTTACAAGTTATTTCTTTCAAGCCTGCTCTCATCTGAACTGTTACAGTAAGTAAATCAAGTTATACTGGCATGCTTTACCTGCAGGAGATTATGAGTACAATATGCTGCTCATGGGAGTGCTGAAAGCTAAGGAACTAAACTGCAACCATTAAAATTGATCACAAATTCATAATTATCAGCTGTGCCACTTGCCATATATTCCTCAACACAGTTTATTAAAATGAAGACAACATGCAGTTTGGTTTAAGAATAGTTGTTACTAAAATATATCCTACTAAATATAATGCAAGGGGTAATTTCTCTTAATTGAATATTATATAGTTCTTCTGTAACCATGTGAGAGGAAAAGAAAACCACCCAAAAGACTTGCTTCAGCCATTTCTTTCTTCTGCATCCATTGTGAAATTTTTTCAGCTCTTGGCAGGAAGTCTGACATTTGCATACCAAGCCAAAGAAAATAGTTACAATAGTTACAATTGTATATATTAAAATAAGAAAGAAAAAGATGAGAGTTATTTTTTTAAAAAGGAAATTTAGCACATACTAGGTTTTGGTCTATAATATGTGACAGACTGACATACAATAGATGGAGTTCAGTATCAAAATCATTTGAATGGTCCGCTTGAGGAGTCTAAAAGATAATAAAGAAGACAAATAATTAAACCATCTCAAACAGTGCTCAAATGTTATTTCCCAGAATTTTGAAATCTAGAGAGTGCAATGTGAATTTTCTTGTTAACTGGGTGGAGTCCTTCAGGACATGCTGTGACTATTCCTCAAAGTACTACAATAAAAGTAACCAAAAAAACCCCAAACATCAGAGATTTGGAGGAGGTGAGTAAGGATGGATAGTTCACTATTTGTCACAAAATCTTGGGAAGACCTAATGAGATGATGAGCTAGCAGATTTATAGCAGGAAAGAATTACTTTTTTCCTGCACATTTGTGGTAGATTGACCTTGGCTGGACGCCAGGTGCCCACCAAGCCGCTCTATCACTCCCCTCTTCAGCAGGGCCGGGGGAGAGGAACT
>NW_010523858.1:0-14969 GCF_000687285.1 Phaethon lepturus | reverse complement strand
CAGGACAGGGGGAGAGAAAATAAGGTGGAAAAACCCACATGGGTCAAGATAAAGGCAGTTTAATAAAATCAAAAACAAAGGCCATACATAGAAACAAAGGAAAACAAAAGATTCATGCTCTGCTTCTCATCAGCAGGTGATGTCCAGCCACTTCCCAGGAAGCAGGGCTTCAGTACCTGTAGTGGTTGCTCTGGAAGACAAACGTACATAACGAATGCCCCTGCTTCCTCCTTCTCTCTCTTAGCTTTTATTGTTGAGCTGACGTTATATGGTATATGGCATGGAATATCCCTTTGGTCAGTTTGGGTCAGCTGTCCCGGCTGTGTCCCCTCGCAAGATCTTGCCCATCCCAGCGTACCTGGTGAGGGGGAATGCTGGAGACACAGCCTGGATGCTGTGTGAGCACTGCCCAGCTGTAGCCAAACACTGGTGTGTTACCAGCCCCTTTCTGGCTACCGGTACAGAGCCCAGCACTGGGAGGGCTGCTCTGGGGACAAATTAACTTGACCTCTGCCAGACCAAATACCACAATGTATAATAAAACATAGAACTCATTGATGAGACATGTTTCAGAGGACAGATTATAATGAAATTCAAGTAAGGAAATAAATGGAAGATAAGTCCATTGCTGAGCATTAAAACCATTGCTATTTCCAACATAAAATACCCTCGAATAACTAGAAGCTGGAACCATTTTCTAGAAAAAAAGATCCTTTTATCTATGCATAATACTTAACATTCTTTCTCTAACCATGCACCTCTGACCAATGGATCGAAGAACACTAGGAAATAAAAAATATCTTGGTTTGTGAAGAACAACAGGACTAAACTAAATGACTTTTGAGACAACAAATAAGAAGAAGAAAAAGAGAAAGTTAGAGGTTTAAAATAGTAAAATTGGAGATGCACCTGCTCTGCATATATCCTTTCACAAAGGCATTGAAGCAGCTAATATTATGGGCCAGCCTGGAGCCAAAACAGAGCAAAGGACATGCAGGAGGCCCAAAAGCATCTGGAAATTGCTAAAATAACAGGATCAAGACACCAGCTCAGCACTGTTCCCATCATCCATACTGTTTCATTCCTAGCGGGCTTGCAGGCATGGCAGGGCTAATTTTAGGGCTGTAGCCACTCTCAGATAATGCCCAGGAAAAGTCTGAGGAACAGCATGAGCCAAAGGTTATTTCCAATATGGAATCTGGACAGAGATGGGCTCTTTGGATCAGGGAAGGGAGTTTAGCTATGGCAAGCTGTACTACACCACTTGCCTTCAGGCCCTATTTTCTGGTAGGGAGATATATGTGTTCACAAGGATTCCTGTTAAGATTTTTCACAGAGTGGATGGGCTGCTTGCTCTTCACCAACTTGGAAGTGGCTGGACAAGGAATTCCCAAGAGTATAAAATCATTAAGGATGTAAAATGAAATGTTGAGAAGAATATAGCCAGGATCTCAGTATAATTTTAAAATGGGGCTGAAAAAGAGGTTGCGCTATAATGTGCTTCTTTGTAGCTGTTAAGTATCTTCTTGTCACTACAGAAAACAGAACTAGAGGATAGAGGGATTTGTCAATATTGTCTGAGGCTTAGTAGAAATAAAACCTACATCACTGTTCTTGGGGCAGGAGCAAGGAGGATGCACATGAATAGAAAAAAAAATGTTTTCATGGCTGATGGCAACTGGCAAGTGGGTTATTCTGTCTTTTCAAAAAACAAGGTTGTGGGGTTTGTTTGTTTTTTGTTTGTTTTTTTTTTTTTTTTATCTTAGACTGCACTGGGTCTTGCAGGTGTCCTAATCATCCCCCTAGGAGAGGAAGTAAAAGACCTGGGCTGCTTCCACACTTCCTTCTCTCTTCTTTAAGACCATGCAAAGACCTAATTCCTACTAGAGACTGTACAGAGCATGTGCCTATTTACCTCATTTATCTCATCATTGACTTTGCACTGGCTGAATATCAGGCAGTTGCCTCACCTCCAGCCATATCATCTATAAGTGTTTCTTAAATTCAAGGTGCAGCCAAGGTGATGGATCTTTTAGAGAATATATACGTTCCTACATGTATGAAAAAGATTAATTTAAACAGTCATTTCTGCATCAATATTGTGTTCCTATTTAAAATTCCAGCAACAAGCAAGGGAAATACAAACCTCTGAGCCTCCACCCACAAATTGATGGCTCTATACAGATCAACAGAAGGAAATCCTGTTTATAATGAACGTATAAGAGTGGTGTAGCAACTTTGACACAGATCTTGGCATAAAGGACAAAATATTTCTATGCAGCCTGACAATCAACCAGGCTTGTACTTGCCACCTTTACCTTTACAGCTTGGCCCAAAACTGTACACTTGACAGGCCACTGCAAAGGGGGCCTACTGGGCCTATGGGCTCTGCTTTTCATTGAATTTCTTTTTGAAGAGGAAAAATAATAGCATCACCCAAACATATTCAATTTTTGACATCAGGATAAAGTCACTAAGTCAATTCTTTCAGTCCTTGACATGATTTCTCCTTCCTAGTTCGAAGTGCAAAAATGTTTAACTGCTGCCAACTTTTAAATAGTCAACAGTACTCATCAACAGGAATGGGTTGATGTGGAGCACCCAGAGCTGTTGCACAGCGTGCATGCCAGGATTGTCTCTGCACCCCCGCGGTCAATTAAGAACAGAGTTTTGTTTTCTTCAGAATGGCTACAGCTGAATAAAGCAGAAGCTGAGGTTGTGGAAAATCAAGCAGCAGCATCAGAGCTACGTGGCCAGCAGGCATCAACTGGCCATTTCCAGCAGAGATCAACACAATAAGAAAAGATGCCATTTCCATATGTAACAGAGGATTTTTTAACTAAGATATCTATTGCCCTCCTTGTGGATATGATGGTAGAAATGGACAGTAACAATTTAAATGTCTAACCTGGTCACAACCTTGCAATATTGTTAGAGAGAGTAATCTAAACTTATGAAGAGCTCCTTTGACCTGCTCATTCAGCTTTATGTTCAAGATCCATACAAAGGCAGAAAGAAAGTTTCATTTTCAATTACTTGTACTTGAGGTGGATGAATATTGATGAACTTTTATTTAATTTATTAGGGATGTTAGAGATATGCAGAGAGTCAGATTGTGCACCTCAAAGCTGGAGGAGCTTTTTCTCATAGGCCTACTAATTTCAGTAGGTTTTCTCTATGAAAAAAGACCTACCATCCTGAGAAATAACTGCCTGAACTAGTTCAAAGTGCATCATTTTGACTGCTTTGGACAGCTAAAAAAAGGAAAAGGAAGCTACTTTTCAATATGTTTAATGTTAATTTCTACCAATAGGTGTGGGAGAAGCCATCTTCTGAGTACTTTTCATTCTGTGGTGACACAAAATAACAAGTGCCAAATAACAAGCATACAAACCTGCTGATGAAAGAAGTCAGCAGAGTCCCATTTTATTGAAGGAGAGGAGGTGTTAATTACAGACCTCACGGTAACTGAGCTGCCAAGAACTAGTAAGTATAACATACAAATTCAAATGGTGCATTGTTTCCTGATTCTTACATGTTCACATTATTTAGACTAAGGTCAAGATGGACAATATTTTTCTTTTTTACTTTAAAAGATGTTTTACTATGGTTCATATTAAAGTCTGTTTTATCTGCAAACACAAGGGAGAACATAAAGCAGTAAAAAAGGCAGTTCAGTCTTATCAGAATTAAAACTATTAAAATATCTATAGACCTAAAGAAAAAAGCAAGCTTGAAGCAGACAGGATACATCAAAAGAAACCAATGCAGTTCCAATCAGTAGTAAAAAAATTTCATAAGTGTGCAGCAGCAAGCCCAGCTCTGGTTCAGGTGGAAAGTGCTGGTCCCAGCGGCCAGCTGTTGCCCCAGGGATCTAAGGGCCAGGTTAGGTGTGTGTTCTGCTTCGTCAGAATTTAGGTGTCAGCCTTCCCTCACTGGTTTGGAGAAATGCCACTTCATTGCCACCATTGTAGCAGGCACCTATGTCTCCCTTGAACGATGTGCTCGGGTCCCTTGGCACTGCTAGGGACGACTTTCAGGTGTGCTTCCCTGTTGGCTGCACTTAGCTCCAGGTAAAGGCTTAGTCTATCCAAGCCTATTTCTCATTCAGGTGAGGCAGCCCTGTGCCCAAGTGTCTTTGAGATCTCAGTCTGGCCTTCGAACACCTTTGATGTTAATTATGATGCAACAGCCATGTGAGGTTTAGTTTATATTAGAGTAGACTAAGTCTATATTTGAGTAGGCTAAGGCTAAGACAAAGTCTTGTCACTGAAACCCCTTGGTATTTCCTATACACAGCCTCTTGAGTGAGCATGGGATTCATCTCAACTCATTGCAGCCATGTGAAAGTTTAAACTGCCAGTCTAGCTGCATCACCCCAATGACACTTCCAGAAGATGATTCATTTGATACACGATGAACACCACTCAGATGCTCTTTTCTCTGTGTTAATCACAGGACGAGCTCAGGTGCCTCACTTAGGCTGTGGTTAAGTAAAAAAGGAAGAATTTGCTGTGAGGGTTATTTGATCTTACACTTTGCTTTCTTGTAATTTATTATATTTTGTGTATAAATTAGGTTCTGTATGGGAAATGTTGGTTAGTTTGTTACCAGTGGTCATTAATATACTTGGACAAGTAATATGTTGTCATAAGCTTAATACTAAGAGAAGCACCTTCACATATAGAATCTTAAACCTGTAGTGTATGACATATTGGTGCTGGTTTCAAATATTACAGCTGGATAGGAGTAGACTATTTTAAAGCACAATTTTGAGAAAGAGCAGAGGAAAGCAGCAGGTCAAACCACATGAGAGAGTACAGTGAGTGGGAAGGATGCAGCTTTATGTTGATGATGATTTTATTCTTTCAAGCTCAAGTATCTTGTATTATCCTTTCTGCAGCTAAGTTCCATTGTGTTTATGTTAGTTAATCAAAAAATACAAGTCAGTTATTTTCCCCATAGGCAAAGAATTTTTCTTGAAGGCATTTAAGCTACATACTAAAATTTAAATGCAGGGTTAGCTGTTGATTTCCCTTGAATATCTTAGCACACATACAAATTAGCTCAGAACCTTTTCTATTAGACAAAGGTCACATAAAATAATTAAAGATTAGTTATCAGAGCTTCATTTTGTCAGTAATTTATTCTGTAATTCTTAATAATTATACACTGGAAGAAGTTTATTAGTACATTCAATTTATTAAATGTGTATGGCATATGTCATGTACCTGAAGTTTGAGCTTAGTTCAGATTTGCAGAAGTACTTCAATTCTGTTTTTGCTACCATTTCTTCTGTCCTTATGTTGTTCTTCAGAATAAAGATTTAACATACTATTATAGACACACAAAGAAGGGAAGATTCAAAATATGTACATAGAAAGAAGCACGGTTCCCACTGATTTTTAACAAATTTGCTACCTAACTGCTATTTATGTCCTTAAAGTATTCCCTGAAGTGATTTAAATCAAAGAGAAAACAGAATCTTCAAGCCCTAGTGAGTACAAGCAAACTGTGTGCACGCAGGTGAGGATTTTAAACTTCCATGCTATTTTGGTACTTATATGGCCTGTTTATACATCATATTAAAGCATTTAAAAATAGATCTGCCCTCCTGTCCTCATGAAAGAAAAAATCACAGTTGGTTAGTTATATTTGGTTTTCATGCCCCAAATCCAAAGTGCATAGGAAAACTCATGCTGAGTTTTTGGTTATCCTTATTTCACAGCCCGTATTTAGCACCAGTGAGGTCTTTGCTCCATTGCCTTGTAAAACTGCTGTTCAAGCCATGCCTTGCTGAGCGAGGGCTGGGTGTTGAACATGACCACGGTGACGACCAGCAGTGGAAATTCACTGGCAGCCAGGACACACAGTTTCTGTGGCAAGTTTGACACTAGACTGCATTCGGGAGAAATAAAACTAGTGTTAACAGCCACGTCTTACCCAGTGCTTTGTCAAGGTCAGTGAGATGATGTTTTTTCAAACAACTGGAGCAGAGACTATACCTGTCACAATATCAGAAACATTTCTGTATTCCAGTTTGACTTCACACATACAGGAATCTCTCTGGCTAGATTTATGCTATCAGATGTGGTTTTTGGTGTTGCATGGATGTAATGTATTACCGAGGAGAGCTCAAGGACATCAGGGCTGCAGACTAACAAAATGCAGAGTCAGGTGCCATTGTCTGGGGAATATGAGAGCAAAAGGTTCACACCTTGCTATTTTTTTGTTACCAGTATCTCCTTCAATCTAGCTGACATATGGCTTGAGGTATTTATTGTTTCTCCAGATGTCATACCATGCTAATATGTCATGAGAGTTTGGTGGTTATGAGGGGTCCATGTCTGTTCCGCCGAATCTGGATAAATCACACCTAAACTTCCAAAAATCTACTGAGACAGCTCAAGTAATATGGGAGATAAAACTTTTGTAGTACTTTGTGGGGGCAGTTTTGGAAACCAGAGTAACTTCAGCCCCGAACAGCCTTGATTTTATCCTGAAAGAAAGTACTTGAGAGAGCTCCTATTTGCCCCGGCAGGCAGAAAGAATACTGCTTATTAACAGTCCATAGTCAACAGAATATGCCTATGCTCTCCCTCCTAGGCTTCTGTGTGGTGCCACATTTCACACAGAAGAGTTTAGGATGGCAGAAGCAAGAGATTTTTTTGAGGAATTATGTATACACTAATACATCGATTATTTGCATTCTTTAGAATTCATTGTAGTTTACTATCCAAATCGAAGTTGGTAGATCTGAACTAGCAATGTCTCTAGTTTCCTGTACCTTATATTTTACTAACTAGTAAAACCTAGGAAAACCTACCTGGTGTTAATCTACTGGTAATTTTAAGTGTAAAACCAACCCTCTCAGTGGTCAAGACATCTGAAATGATGTGAGAAATGGAAGGCAAAAAGGGTGTCATGAAGAAGAATGGGTTTCTACAGCCTTCAGCTCCCATGATAACAAAGGGATTTGTAACAAAAGTTCACAGAGTTGGTTTCAGGAGAGAATATGGATCATCATACAACATTTCAAAGAAAGTTTTAGATGACAGAAATGCATTATCAGAAAGACATAAGAGTTAATCAACAGATCATTTTTCTTTCTGATGTTCTTGATCTGATATGAGACATTTCTAACAGCGAGGTATATAATGCTGTATAACCACATTACCCTAGCAACAGTTTTAAACCCACCCATGCCCTCCTCTCCTTTAGACCTGAGTCATTGTTGAGTTTCCCCTTGTGATATGTAACAAATTCTTAATTTCTTTGTTAGCTGTCTTGCAGATACTGCTTTCTCACTAGCTATTTAGCGTGAACTAGTTTCCTGTTTTATGTGATTCACTTTATGAAAATTATTTATTTCCTATTAAATCCTTTTTACTAAAAAACTTAAGTCACTCATCATACTATTAATTTTATCCAAAGCCTGTGGTGTTGATTACACAGTGTTTAATCAAATAAAGAATGATATTTCATAAGTAGCATTAACTGAAATTAGTCTGATGAGCAGAGCAACTGGAGGAGCCAGAGAACAGAGCAATAAACAGGAAAGGGCGTTGTGACAAGTAACACAAGGAAGTAAAGGTTATGATGGAAACTGAGGAAGAAGTGGAAGCAACCCAAAAATTTAAAGATGTAATCCCTGAGTAGATGTAAAATAGTCATACAAAAGTATTATCACCTGCACGTCTTCAGTTTCCACATGCGCTGAAAAATAAGGATAGAGCTGAAGAAGAATGGATATTTGAAGGAAGAACAGAGAAGAGATGAAGTGTCAGGGACAGCTGAGCCTTTGCAGATACCTGCTGAAAAACAATGCCTCAAAAACAGATATGTGTTCAAGAACAAAAGATTTACAAGCAATGCCAAGGAGTGTGCTGGCTGTTAGAGCAAAGAGAGCTATTGACTGTCAGATTAGATAAGAGGATGTTATCTAATATCCATGTTATTTCTGCTTTGACACAATCACAATGAGACATAGTCACCAACTTCAGCAACAATCAATGTGTTATTAATGTTTTTAATGCCAAAAAAAGCATTCTGAAACACAACAATCTTTATGCTAGCCAATTGTTCTACCGTACCAAAGAAGATGGATAGAGAGGGAAACATACTGCATGAATAAACATGAAATTGCCCCGTTAGGCATACTTTCATTTTATTTTATGTGTTTATACCAAATACATTTGAGGCACTTTATTTTTCTGGCTAAACTTCATTCATTGCCTTTATATCTGTTGTATGTTTAAAACAACAGCAGGAGTTCTGTGTTCCTTATAAAAATTACCTAGGCATATGTCATGGTTTAACTCCAGCCAGCAAAAAAGCACCACGCAGCCACTCACTCCCTCCCTCCTGGTGGGATGGGGAAGAGAATCAGAAGGGTAAAAATGAGACATCTTGTGGGTTGAGATGATGACAGTTTAACAGGTAAAGCAAAAGCCGCACACACAAGCAAAGCAAAACAAGGAACCCATTCACCACTCCCCATGGGCAGGCAGGTGTTCAGCCATCTCCAGGGAAGCAGGGCTCCGTCATGCATAGTGGTTACTTGGGAAGACAAATGCCGTAAGTCCGAACATGCCCCCCTTCCTTCTTCTTCCCCCAGCTTTATCTGCTGAGCACAACGTCATATAGTATGGAATATCCCTTTGGTCAGTTGGGGTCAGCTGTCCCAGCTGTGTCCTCTCCCAACTTCTTGTGCACTCCCAGCCTACTCGCTGGTGGGGTGGTGTGGGAAGCAGAAAAGGCCTTGACTCTGCATAAGTACTACTCAGCAATAATGAAAACATCCCTGTCTTGTTAACACTGTTTTCAGCACGAATCCAAAACATAGCCCATAATAGCTACTATGAAGAAAGTTAACTTATCCTGTCAAAATACTTGGCATCAAGGCATCCCAGTCTCAAAAGTATTTTGTAAGAATACCAAAACTACCTTTTAAACAGCTTTGAATTCAAGAAACCAAACACAACAAGTTAAGCCACAATGAGGTTGGTGAAACATTGGAACAGGTTGCCCAGAGAGATGGGCAGATGCCCCATCCCTGGAAACATTCAAGGTCAGGCTAGACTGAGCAACCTGATCTAGTTGAAGATACCTCTGCTCATTGCAAAGGGGTTGGACTAGACGACCTTTAAAGATCCCTTCCAACCCAAGATTCTATGATAAGCCTGTTAACAGAAGATAGATACCTTGTGTCAAATCCAAGTAATTTCTTTCCATTAACTGTCTACTAAACTTCCCAGTTACATCTGTCAAGAGATCAGTTTCTTTTTTTTTTTTACTTCCAAAGCAAGTAACAGCACAAAGGAGAAGAGAAGATAATTGAGAAAGTCATAGGGTAGCATAGGTTTCACATCAGAAGCGAGGGTGCTTCTCTGGAAGGAAAAAATGAACCTGAATGAGGAGAATAAGTTTTGCACAATAGTATGGCCTCTGAAACCAATTTGAGTCAACAGAATTCAATAGGAACTTCACAGGCTGATTTCAGTCATGACCCATGATCCTGTGAAATAATAATATAGTCACCTGGATAGTTTTCTGGGAGCTATTAATGGAATTCTTCTTGAAAGAAACTAAGACTTTTCGGTCAAAATGTATTTACTGGTTACTGACTCACTGACTGATGACAAAGAAGTGAAGGAAACACCAAACCCATCAACAGAGAATTTACTTTTCTTATGAAACAGGAACATAAGTAACAGAGAAGTAATAGAAAAGTCAAAGAAGTTTCCTACTTTCTATTACAATAAAAGAAATGAAGGAAATGTTGTTTCTGAATAAAATTGTGTTGGCTCTTGTATTCAAGAGATAAGAGTTTTCCTCACACACTGTTGAACTCCATTGCTCAAAAGCATTGGAGGAGATCTAAGTTATCCAGGTAAAAGTGCAGGTAATATGTAGACTTTTTAGACAAATGCTCATGTTTTAACTTGCAATAAAACTGCAGATACTTAAATTACTTTAAAACTTCACTTAATTATCCACTTTTTGGCTATGAACATGAACTTGCTATCAATTTCTTCCACTGGACCCACTTTGCATAACACATTAGGATTGAACGTGTCATTGTTTCCTGGTAAAGTTTCCTTAACTGCCATCCCATATCTACTTAGAGCATCACCATGGACTTTGCCTGAACTTCCCTGTTTCCTCTTTCTATGAGCTTCTTACCATCTCCTACATACTTGTAGATGCTTTCTTTGTTTATATATAGATTTTGGTTCATTACCTATTAAAATCCCAGGGACTTCTTTGTCCTAAACCGTCTCCTCTGCTAAAAGGCATTCTGTTAGTGTTTCAAAATAACACCCCTACCACTCTTTGAAACAATGCCTATAAGGCTTAATATTGGCAAATTGCCAGTTGACCACTGAGGTATTCTGTGCTGTTTTGAAGTGAAAGCAAGAGTCTCAATTTCAGGAATATGCAACATGGGAACAAAATATCAAACTAAGGTGGTCTCAAAGGCGCAGTTGCAATGCCAGCTTGATTTCTTCAAAAGAAGCAAGATACTTTTGTTTCCATTGCTGTTGTGTTCAAAGCCTCATTGTTCTAAAAAAGGTTGTTGCAATTAAATTTGGAGAGACATGACGTAAAGGGTTTTTTGCATGTTGACATTAAGAGTTTGTGCATACTACCGTGCAGACTCTGGCTTCTGTGGGGAATTTTGCCCAGCTGAGAGTTAGAATTCCATTTCTTTAGCCCAAGTTTCCTAATGATTTCCTCTCTTTCCAGTTGTCAAAGTTCTTCTCCATCTGTCCCTGACTAGTACTAATTAGGGTGCTGTCTTTAAACTGTTATCTGCTCCACCAGGTGTTTTAAAGGGTGCCAAGCACACCATCTGGATTTTGTGTGCTGCTTCTGCCATCTCCTGTATATCTGTTTAATCTCTCCGACAGGTTTGTAAAATGCAGGAGAGGAGGAATAATCTCATGCTTATCAGCAAATCCAGTCTGAGAACAGCAACAAAACAGCCTACAGATTATTCCTCCAGGATAAAAAAAAACAACAAACACAAAACTCCTGCTCATCATAAACTAATTGTATAGATTAGATATTTAGATGAAGAAAAAGCTTTTCATCTTATAGCATGATATTTTTACAAGTGGGAAGTATTTAATAAAAAATGCAAGACAGGAAATGTTGAAGAATGTCCTGGTTTGGGAGGTCAGCATTTTATCTACTTGATGCAGGGCATATGTTAGAAAGATTTCATAAAACTAAATGAACAATGACAGATTTGCTGGTTGCACGCTATTTGAAGTGAATGTTTACAGTTACTGCAGAGATCATTCTAGAATTTAGTTGTGATTGGGTTTATGAGACCTTTCTGGTTCTATTAAATACAGACTAAAAAGTAACCTGAATCCCGCTGAAGTTATGGTAAGTTATCCATCTACTGAGGCAAGAAATCTAACCTCTCTTTCCTGTGCAGATTTCAGTTCACCTACAAATGAGCTTTTTCTTGCTCGTTTGTGAAAGTTCTGCTCTGAGCTTACCTTAACAAAAGGCTTTGCTCTTGGAGAAGACAACCATTAATCAGCTTCTCTCTGTGCCCAGGGAAAGCTTGTCCACAGCTTCCTTGAGAGCCCAGAGAGACAAGAAAAATTGCGTTAAAAGGAAAGGGAGGAGGAGGAATTTGCAGGTGCATGGAAAATCAAGCAAACAAGTGCAAAACTGCAGTCTCCTCTTCTGCTGCTGCTTCCTGAGGCCATGTTGATTGGTGCTAGACCACAGATTGTCCTGCTGTTGAGAGGGAAACAGAGAATAACACTAAACATCTAAACAGTAATTGAAGAAAAAACGGTCAGTTGAAGATGCCACTATTTTTAGATAATAAAAAAAGACTGTCTCATGGCTCAGAAGGGCTATATGATTACTGATGTATATGCTCCAAAGAATACCAGAGGAAATAAAATTTTCTTGCACAAGACCCAAAATCTGTAGGAAGCTTGTCTTTTAAAAAACAGCTCTTTCAAAAAAGCTATATACAGAACTGTGACTCACCACCACCTAAGTAGTTTAAGAAAAGTTTAAAGAAAAAAACAAACAAACCAACCCAAGCCTAGTGCCTTTCTCTCTCTCCCCCAGGCCCGCTGCCTTTCTTACTCTCTTCCCAGGAAAGATTCAGAATATTCAGTTTATAACAATGAAGAAGCATAACCCTATAAAATTTTAAAGAGGCCAAGAGAAAAAGCTGCTTTGAATATCTCCGTAGTCCCCTTAAGGTCTTAACTGCTAGTCATGTTAAAAGCTCTCCGTACAGACTAATTGAATATGAAGTGTAGGAGAAGTGAAATTTAGCCTTATTCAAGTCAGTGGGAATCTCATCATCAACACTGACAGCAGCAGAATTTCACATAAGATATTTATTGTTGCCATCCTGGTACCTCAGTACCTTTTTTAACACTCAGCTGGAAATCTTCTAGCAGCACAGTACAAGCAAATCTTATAGCCTGATCCTTGCTGAGTCATATAGTCACAGTGAATGTGAGCAAATCTATATAGTCAGAAGTGATGATAGTTATTCGTTTGTAAGATTTCTTGGACTTCTACAAATGGGAAGTGTTAAGTGACTCATATAAGCATTAATACATAGTGTCTTGCATATAGGTGACCCCCAAATTCTTTGCAGACTTCCGTTCTATGAGAATTTCAAATTAAATTTTGTGCTGTTCATTTTTATAGCCATCATCCTTCTGACTATGCAAGGGTCCCTTTCAAGTCTGAAACATAGTAGAGATAATTTTGTACTTCTTTTTCTGCTTGTTTATATCTACTTACTGTAATTCCTTTTCAAGTAATATTGAAATAAAATGAACAACCTAACTTGAATGTTTGCAGATTCAAGAGCACAAAGAAATTGTGACAAAACATTTTGATCAGAAAGCAGATACTGTGAGGTATTAAAATTAGACATGTTTATTAAATAGAAAATATTCTATCTGAACAAAAATGTTCGATTTTTCTTTCCTATACAGCTATGCATGACTAAACTTATCTCCAACCCCCCCAAAAAAAAAAGGCTGAGAAGGAACAATTATGATATCAGAACCAATGTTCAATGGAAGCAGAGAAATACTTAAGAACTGAAGAATCACAAGGATATTACTCGTATATATTTTTCTGCCATTTAAAATACACAAAAGCTGCAACACAAACAGCAATTCCATATTTTTGATTAAGATCATTCTTTTTGTTATTGCCATAAGCCAGCATGAATACTTTTTATTCATTAAACTGAAGTTCTGTCAATACTCACCTTTTAGCCCAGCTAGTGATTTTTTTCTGGAGTGACTCCAGAAGGGCATACTTGCAACAGGAATGTACTGTGTATTTGGTATAGAAAAGCAAAGAGCAAGCCAGGCATGAGGGAATGCTCTGTCTTCATCTGTTCTGCAGATCATGGTTTTTCCCCTCTTTCTCCCTGTTTCTCTCTTTCTCTTCCTATTCTGTTTTATTTAATTTCTTCATGCTCCTTTCCAGACTCATAACTTTATTTTTTTTTAATAGAAGATGAACTATGTCACCTAGGTTCTCACTGCCTGGCAACACCAGAGACATCCTTGCCCATCAGAGGTTAGTAAGTAAAAGGTGTCAGTTCATTTCAGAATGAGTCATGATTTTATATATTAATTCAATCTATTAAAATCACAGTGTATTTGATTAAGGGTTTTATGGGTTTGTTTTTCAGTTATGATAAATTCAGTTTTTGTAGCATTATCTTCCTTAATAAGATTTGTTAAAAAATATGTAAATCTTAGTGGCATTTTCTTCAAAACAGAACCTAACTGGTTTCTCACTATTAACCATATCAAGTGTTAGGAATGAGGTTCTTTGAATCTTAGTTTCTCAACTGCCTTGAAAGCAGATATTGCTGACGTACTTAGAGGTATTGTACTTTCTGCCAAAATAGACCCCAACATTTTCAGAAAAACAAACAACATATGTGTTAATCTATTTTTATTTATTAAATTATAAGTCTAACATATTTAAGAAACAAAGGAGTCTGAACTGTGTGTGTACAGAGGACACAAAATTGTGTTTTACCTTGTTTAGTAGTGTTTGAACAAACAGCTCTGTAGTGTTCACCCAGGATGAATTAATTTTGTATACTGGGCCTAGTATTTGTCTCCAGAAAAAAAAAAAAAAGAAGTCCTGTATAAAATAAAACTTAAAGGAAAATTGTATTTTCACTTAAATTAAAGTTCTTCCTTTACAGGCTTGCTGTAAAGAACACAGCGCTTCATTGTTTCCAAGCTTCTGTAAATGAGGATAAAAAAGACAAACATCAGTTTCCTGAAAGGCAATTTACAAATAAATAGAAAATTTCTTAATGGATATATTAATGTATCCGCATATATATAACACCTGGTCATATGCTACCCATTTATTTAATGCTCTAAGGCAACAACTGTGATAAACTAGAATTCAGGCCTGGGTAAACTAATATTTAGCTAGTTGTTTATCTTACAGTAAGATCCAAAGCATGCTTCAGGGTACGATGGTAGTATCCTGAAAGGAAGCATCACTAAGATGGACAAGGAGTGGACAAGGAGATTCCATAGCAGTCATTGCCTTTGAAAGATCTGGGTTTCTGGCAAATTGCTACAAAAGATCACTGAGAGGAGAAAATTCTGCAAGCAATTTTTGTGTTGTGTAATTATGTAGGCTCAGCTTGCCCCATTGTATTTCTATTCCATAATACAATAGAGTATTGGGTTTGCCTGGCAAGGTTTTGGTAGTGGGGGGCTACAGACATGGCTTCTGTGAGAAGATGCTAGAAGCTTCCCCCATGTCTGACAGAGCCCATGCCAGCTGGCTCCAAGATGGACCTGCTGCTGGCCAAGCCTGAGCCCATCAGTGATGGTGGCTCTGCCTCTGGGGTAACAGATTTAAGAAAGGGGAAAGAACCCCACTGCATAATTGCAGCCAGAGAGAGGAGTGAGAACACG
>NW_010523857.1:0-17301 GCF_000687285.1 Phaethon lepturus | reverse complement strand
CGGGCCAGACCCTGGGCTGGGGGGAGGAGGCCGCACCCTGTGCCGAGAAGGGGTTTGGGCCTGGCCCTGTTTCTTGCCACTCACGCAAGACGGGTGACACGGGAGGCGAGCCCCTCCACCGCTGCCCTGACCCCAGGCGCGGTGCCCGCCGGCTGTGGGGGCAGCTAGCTGAGGCTGCGGGCTGGGGTAGGAGGGAGCTGCGCCGCCCCTTTGTCCCCTCAGCTGGCCCAGGGCCTCTTCAGGTGGAGCTGGGGCCTCCTCCTGCTCCCCATCCTGGCCTCCGCTGTGCTCAGAAGATAATCGTTCCCTTCAGCACCCACGGCTTTCGTGCGTGGGGACAGCATATATGCAGTGGTTTTTACTTAGAACATATTTCCATTAGCCTGTGGGATCTTAATGCACGCATACAGTCCATGGATGTATTTCCTTGACGTACCAAAGTAGTGCATGCCTTCATTCACCTGCCTGTCAGGGTATCTGGGTAGCCTCTGATGTGTTCCTGCTGTGGCTCTTTGCATAACACATGTGAATAATGTATATTCCGGTGGATAGTTACAGATAGTTCAGTACATCCTTATTTGTGCATAGCGCTTCTGGGGTAATTAGTGAATAGTTGCACCTTTAGTTTGCATGCATTTCTCTCTGGATATTTCTCTAAAGAAGGTAACGGTTATTTTGGTCCGTGTGGTTTTTATTTTTGTAAAATGAAGGTGTAGGAGGAACACTTGGTTAAGATATTTCTTAAATTACGGTTTATTTCTATTTCAGTCTTCAGATGCTACAGCTTCTCTTACGACTTTTTTTTTTGGTCTGTGTTCATATCCTTCAGGTTTTAGATGCAACCCTAAACAAAAAAAAATGCTGTGTATTTGTCCATTGACCATTGTTGAACAGATTCAACAAGTGGACTTTGTCTTTCTGCAGTCTAGCATAAGTACGCTGCAGTGGCTGTGTGTGGTTGTGCTGACAAGTGTCCAGAGCCTTCCGTGCTAGTTCTGTCGCAGAGAAACACTGTGGAAACATCAGGAAGGAGATGTTTGATCCATCTCTTCACCTTCCAAATCCTTTCATGGGAGGAGGCTAGGGGAAGAGGAGAGGGTAGGTGAGAACACCCACTGAGATGAATGAGCACCTCTTACCTCTTCGAGCTATTGTTCTAGACTGCAGCGAGGTCTGTTCCCTGGGGAGAAGAGCGGGTGGGCGAGAACACCCAGGGAGATGAATAAACACCTCCAGCTCCTCAAAGCTGTTGTTCTAGGCTATGGCAAGGTCTGCTCCTGTTTACCTGGGAATAGCTCCTTGAGGTGAATGGACAATTCACAAACACTAATAATCCTTTCTTTATAAAGATCTACCTCTACCTGCTCTGTCATTCATATGCATATTTAGATTGCCTTGAAGTTTGGTAATTACAGAACCACAGAATAATCAGGGTGCAGTTTGACAACCTTACTCTTCAAAGCCAGTCTGTCTGGCCTGATGGCTGCCTTGATTCTGTGCTGCCCCATCCCCAGCTGTGGGGTTTTTTCCCAACTTCCATTCCCTGTGCTGTATTTGGGACTTGTCATACCCTTCATTCAGGTCTTCTAAGTCCATTAAGTTGACAAAAAGTAATCTTTTTTTGAGGTTTTTTAAGTTTTTTTGATTTTTTTAAGTAACTGGGTCAGTGGCAGCCAGTAGGCAATGCCGCTTAGGCTGACCTGGGACCTCAGTCTGTCTCTGTGCTTCTAATGGAAATGTGTGTTTCTGTTCCTCTCTTGCCTCAATGCAAGCCAAGTGTTGCTTTTTCTTTCTTGTTGGATTAGTTTTCACCTGGGTCAGATCCCTGGTGTTGGTTTGTCCTGCTCTTGCACAATAGTTAGTGTTGGCACAAGGAACGGGAATGTGGGAGAAGAGGAAAGGACAAGGATGTCCCGTTCAGAAAAAATGCAGATTCAGAGTGGTTTCTATTGATTATGAAACCAAACTGTCAATTATGTTAGTGCAACTGGAAGTGCACAGTTAATTAGCTCACTGACATGATCTTCCTTAATTTTTGTGAAGCGGTCTTACCCTTTCAAGTGTCCTGTTTCTCATCATCACGTGGTTATATGATCTTAATTTTGGGGTGGGAAGAAGTCATCTGACAGTCTTGTTGATGTTGGCATCTAGTGAAACTCTGCCCTTAGATATGACTTATTTGTTTTTTAAGGTTAAAGAGCCTAACAATTACTTCTTTGCCTGGTTTTGCAATCAAATCATGAATGATCCCTAAAAGTTCACAGTTTACTTGACACTTAGCTAGTGCTGACAATATTTAATCTTTGTGAGAGCGGCGCTGATCTCTTTAATGCAAAGTTGGTGCTTAGGCTTTGGAGAGTGCCGTTTCTCCAGGGATGTCTGAGTCAAAAGACTTGAACTCCCAGGTGCACAGAGGTCCAGGTTGCAGCTCTCTGGTAAGGAGCAGGAGTCGCAGTCCCCTTGCAAGGGAAGGCTCCCTCTCTGCTTGGCGCATCTGGGGAAGAGGAATTTGAAGAGGGTGGGTATATCTGCTCCAAATAACTCTTCCCTTAACTTCTGTCATGTAGGAAAATGACCCTGGGTCACCAGGGGAAGAACTGTACTTATAAGTTCTTGTATTGCTTGGGGAACTCTTAATTTCTTCGTCTTTTTGCACTAAGAATAATGGAGAAAGAACCTGTTTTCAAAGTTACATTGTCTCTTCAATTTGCAGTCTCATGTTGTTGTGTAGTAGCTTGAGCGAGTCACTGCTGTAAAGAAATTGTTTCTTATATTTCGGCTGTTTTTAATATATTTTACCTAGTGTCAAATGGTGAGAAAAATCGTATTATGCAATCAACTGCGGAAGGTGCTTCATAAGCACAGTTTGGAGAAACTGGTTATCCAGCTTCAGAAGTAGATTAGATTTCAAATGTGGGTTCAGGTGTTGCAGTGTATGTTGTGCCACTGATAGGATTTCATACTTGGTATTTTTTAAATATTTACATTTATGGGAATACTCAAGGTGCCACATTGTGAAAACAAGCAGTTACACGTTTTTAAAGATTGGGTAAGGCCCTACTTTAGCAAGAGTTAACGTGTAGAAAAGGAGCTGACAATAAAAGGGACACTTGAAAAACATTTAAATTTATATATTTCATTCTTTTAACTGAGCGATGAAAGTATTTCTCACACCTGCTATCCTAAGGGGGCAGAGCAGAACCGTATCTCTGTTGCAGTCTTGAAAAGGAAAATATTGCTGCCGCTGCTGCTGAAATTCCCTCCTGCAAAGAAAATGAGCCCTTTGGTATTCCCCAGGGCCTGCAGCCCCTGCGCTGTCCTGTGTGGCATAGAGCGTTCTTTATGCAGCGATCTGGAACAGAGCTGGTCCTGTGCTCCACTCCAACTGTTTTAATTGGTAGAAGTGACATTCAGAGAACTAGTGCAGAAATAATACTTGTAGCTGCTTGTGTTTTTAAGTACTATGTCTTATACTTTGTGTGTATTGGCTGTAAGCGAGGTTAGATGGTGATGAAAATGTACTGCTGCAGCCTCCTACAGCTCCATCAATACTGTTGAAATCATTGCAGGCTTGGCGGTGGAAAGCTTCAGAGAAATAAGTGGGTTTTATATACTAACTCTCATTAAAAGCAAAACTGTCCCTGTTGGCAATAGGAGTTTACCTTTCCTGGTATTCGTCATTTGAAAAGCTGTAACATAGATGTGCTTCCAGTTCTGCTCAGTTTTGCTCTGATTGAGGCATGTTTTACCAGAAGTCAAAAGCACTCACTGAGTCAGATCTGTTCCGGTGCTAACCAGGCTGTAGTTACAGAAAGCAGGCTGGGGGGGGTGAGACCAGAGCAGTTACCTGCTGCTTATGTTGGAATTGATTATTCAGCTTAATGCAGATAATGGGCCACAGTTCCAGTACTCAGTAGAAAATACTGAATAAGCAAGTACCTGTTCAAGGGGGCTTGTGTACTTCTCTGCTTGTCAGAGTTTTTGTCTTGTGTATGCTGGCAGCTAAATTCTTGCCCATGAAGAAGGCAAAGGGCATGATGTTTGAAAGCTAAAGACAGCACCATGTCACAACCCAAGAGGGTGTCTTTATGTAATGTGATTTGAGTAGCTTTGATCTTAAAATTTTGTGTAGTGACCAAGACATGAACAGGGATTTTATGCATAGTTTCAAGCCTGGAGAGAGATGGGCTGTATCAGTAACAGAAGCCTTAGCAGTTGTAGGCTAGACTGTGTGGTACTGGTTAACGTGTATTTAGGGATACAAGGGTGCACTCTCTCTGTCCAAAACCTGTAATGTCATTGGAATTAGGTGAAATTTCATCCATTTCTTGCTGCATCTGTATTGCCTGTAATACGGTTTCTGTTTCATCTCCCAGCAGAAGAAAGCAAACAATACCAAGCTTGACTGTGAAATATAAAAAAATCTTCACAGCAGCCTCATACATTGTGTAGTGACTGATGAGTAGCCTGGCTGTCACCTGGGCAAAACAAAACTTCAAACTCACCTCGCTAATGCTAAAGCAGGTTAACTTTGCAGCTACTCAGGAGAGTGGTAGTGCAGCTGCACTTCAAAAGGAGGAGTCATTTCCACATCCAGAAATTGCCCCCCACAGCAAAGCTTTGCGGGTCCTGGATGGATGGTCCTGTTTATTTCTAGCAGCAGTGGAGCTTCTGTGCTTTGTTGCACAGGAAGCTCTAATGCTACCTCTCTTTTCCCAAAACTAGCTTAGCCAGTTGTCTCCTCCCTTCCCCAGCATTTGTATAGAAATAAATTACCAGATAGAAAAGGATCCATACAGAAAGTCCTCTACAGCCACTTTCCAGTAAAAATCTTTTTGAAATATGACTAAATTTCGTTACTACAGTGCCTCATCTTAACTATATGTTTACACAGAGCCATTCAACCAGTCAGTCGAATCAGTAAAAAAAATACTTTAAGTAAACTGTTGCAAATATCTTTTACATGTCTATTTACAGGTTTAAAACAAGTAAGTTCTATTTTGCTGGAAACTTTTCTGGCTGATTTTATTTAAGAATGCTTGCACACAAAGTTGTATGTGTTTGGCTATACAGTTTAGCTAGAGTGTGATTTTTAAATTGGCATAGCTTTGAATTTTATATCAATTCTCATTTATACTGTATGTCTCCCTGCCAAGAAACCTGCTTGCACTCTACAGATAGGCTCACTACATTCTTTTATTCCCTGCTGTAATGTGAACGAAGTAAAATTATGCTGGAGATGTCCATGTTAGGGTAATTAAGCTTGATTACATATTTCCTTTTTAAAACTTTTCAAAAAAAATCTTAAATCAAAAAACACAAAATATAAATCCTGGCTAGTACTTGAAATTTTTATGGTTTGATGAAGAAAGGTGCAGGGGGGAAGCATTAAAAAAAAATCCCATTGGCAGTCTTCCACCAAGATTGTGGGTTGTTTTTTAAGCAGAGAGTAAGAATGTAACATAGACAGGAACGAATCTGAGCTGTGGTCCCTTTCCTGAGAAATACCAGGGGCCCTCACTTTATTCAGTGCCTTCTGCCTGCTCTGGTGTGTTTCTCGGATACTGGGCAGCTGAACTGATCCTTCTTTGTGGCAGTCGAGCTTGGAGTGGCTTTTTGGGGCTGAAGCCAGTATTCCTGAGTTTAAAGTGAGCACTGAGACAAGAATGCTGCTAACTGCTCCAAGTGTCCTCTAGTGTGTCAACAAACAGATGAATAGCCCTTCAGAGCCACTGGGCATACTCTCTCTGCAGAAAAAGTCATTATCAGAACCCTTATGTTTGCAATTACTTATCATGAAAAATCTCAGGTATTTTTTGTGATATTGTGGGCCCTATTCTAGTGGGGTTAAAGGAAGGTAACATTTTTTTGACTGCTAATTGTAGAAAACCTTAAGCTTCCTTTTCATTGCTGCACAGAAAAGTCTGTCTGGTCTCTTGACCTGTAGTTTACTTCCTGTGTTCTTTGCAAAGCACAATTATTCTTGCTGATTATTCTTAGTTGTTTTGTTTGCTAGTCAGCACTTGCAGTAACAGTGATTTCATGTTTGTTCCACTGTACCCCATTCAACATACCAGAACTGTAGCACTCAGATAATCTCTGCTAGAACCATCTAATATTTAAACTATATTACTATCATAATTTCACTGTTTGACATAAACTCATATTCATATATTTGCACAAGAGTAATGCATACACTGTAATGCACATTTGACAAGCCAAGGTAAATTGGGTGTTACAGCAGGGAATGTATCCGCTGTAATCAGAAGAAAAGGGCACGGGGATTTACTCCTGGGTAAATAAACCATCTCTGCTGTATGCTTTCTTTCTGGCTGGGAGGAGACATTCATAACTGCCAAATAAATTCAGTAATCAATGGCAGAGTTTAAATTGGGTTGCTGTAGGTGATACTCCAGAGCTACTGCAGGGAAAATACAATAAATCTTCCAGACCTTATCTACTAGAGAAATTTACTGCAGGAAGAAATATTTGGTGGCCTAAAGCATGACTAGGGCACAGAATACTCTGATGTGACAGATATTGATTGGCTTAATCTTGTCTTCAGCGTGGCTAAATATTACTATCTTAAACTGAGTATTTGCAGGTTATATAAGTTGTAGACTGAATATAGTTGAACGGGTGAAAATTGCTATTGCTCCTTGAGTAGCTTGCTGGCATCTTACGGTATTGCCACTATTAAGAAATCTGAGACACTGTCTGTGCAGTTGGTGTTCAGAAGCATTAATGCTAAAAAAAGTTTCAGAATAGCAGTAATATTGTGAATTGTTGTGATTCTGCCCCAGTACATATGCTGCAGAGATTTGATACAATGGATATAAGCTTAACTAATTTATTGAGAAATTATTGCTTGTAATTATGACGGTGACCATATGTGGTTTCTAGGAGCTGGGTGTTAGTTTGTCCATTGGAACCTGGGTTAGCCTGCAGTAACATGCTGGTGAGAATGCCATCCTGAAGATAGGGCTTTGATTCTTTATTAAAGAAGCAAACCTCTGTAAATGGAGCACAGCGCAAGTTGTTTTTGTCTAACAAAAAGAGAAGGCTATATAAAACAGTTGTTGACCTCGATGGGCCACGTTTGTTTTCCAGAATATTTGGAGATGTGTGACAAAGTTGCATGTCTGTAACAGGAGGCGTGTTGTTTTTCCCAGTGTTGTTATCTTAGAGTTGGTATTACCAGCAATTTGTCCCTGCTCTTCTAACTAGGACAGCAGTGGCATTTCTGCAATGTAGCATCTTTTACTTTGTAATAGGTTTATTTTGTACTTCTGGTTTCCCAGCTATGGCACCATTGTCTTCACTGAATGCCTTACCTGTTTCTTTCAAATCAATTGGACAAGAAACGACAAAACTGATTAGTGTTTTATTAATTTGCTGCAGTTAAACAAAAAAAATATTTACGAACCTGTATCTACTACATTAAGAGAGTGATACCATATTTTTCCTTGGCTTACAGGTGATAGGTTAATCTTGCAACTACAGGGACTAGAATTTAGGTGAGATTCAGTTAGAAAGGTTTTGAAATCATGGTGGGTGAGCAGGTGTTGTATATCTTGGTTGCCAAAATGCTCTTGTTCAGTTCACTAACATACTTCTTCCCTAATTATACCTATCTGAATAACACATAGTTTAAATTGTCATTGTTAACTATGTGTAAAGGTTACCATGCAAAAGCTCAAGTGAAAGACTGATAAAACTTTTCGTTTAAAAAAGTATTTACTGACATCAATACCGTTCACTAAACGTAGACAAAGTATTTTGGACTAATTTTGAGAAATAGAGGTAGCTTTTGAAAAATTCTCACTTGTGGAATGCTGTGGTATTATTATATATTGATACATATTTGTCTTTCTTATTTTTGGTAGAAAATGATGCACCCTGTTGCCAGCAGCAATACAGCTTTCTGTGGGACCGGCAAGAGTTCTTGCCTTAACGAAGACAATGTGAGATCTGCGGATCAGTTTGACTTGTACGCCACGCAGCAAAGTAAATACAGCCACGCAGTCAGCCACAAACCAATTGCGTGCCAGAGACAAGATGCGTTGAACGAATCGCACTTGCAAACTACGAGTGGCAGAAATATAGAGACAAAAGACGAACTAAAGAAAAAGAAAAACCTCAACCGATCTGGTAAACGTGGAAGGCCATCAGGGACCACAAAATCAGCAGGGTACCGAACCAGCACAGGTCGACCCCTGGGGACCACCAAAGCAGCTGGATTTAAGACAAGTCCAGGCAGACCCTTGGGTACAACTAAAGCAGCAGGATACAAAGTCAGCCCAGGCAGACCTCCAGGTAGCATTAAAGCTCTATCACGGCTTGCAAATCTAAGTTATACGTGTGGCAGTGCAGCTTTTCCCTATCCTATGGTGCATAACAGAGGAGTACATGCTGCTGGTGAAACTAGTAGCAAAATGAAACAGCCTAATGAATGAAAGGAGTGAATTAGTAACTCCTTAACTAATGTGCTTTACTCTGAATTTTGGCATGTTTCTTGCATTTTGTTGTAGTGTTTGCCTAAGTCTGAATTTCTAGATTTTATTTTTATTCAAATAATGCCATAGCCTACGGGTGCAATTCAGTAACTTCTAAAGCAATGTTGAGAAGGCACTGGTTTAAAGGGGGTTTTCTTGGTTTTAAATCATAATTTATAAGAAAGTCTGAAGTGATGCATATGCCTTGGTGTTGATACTTAGTAATGTCCATGTCCCTAGTTTTATGTTCAGTTTCTGGTATATCTAGTTGTGTGGTTATGCATTATATAACTGAAATAAGGAGAACCGAATGAGCTGGCTGTTGGTTCATGATGTGGCCTACCCCACAATAAGGAACTTAGCCAGATGAGTTCTTACTTGACAAGAAAAATTGATAAAAAAAGCAGCAAGCTACATTTTCCACTTCTGCAGGAGCTTCTACAGACCTCAAATAGATACTTAAAAAAGCAAACAAAAAAACTCAGCCTTTTTTAAAGTGCTGATTTCAGGTGGCTTTTGTTTCTGGAGTTGTAGCAGTAAGACAATTTCAACGAGTGCTCCAAAAATATTTTTGAAACTATTAAAGAAAACTGAGCATTTGTACAGTGCGTTACAGCTTCACAGCGCCTTATTAACAAGCTAATTTGCCTTTAGGTGATAGCTGTTTAGTTATGCTGTTACAGGATTCTGCTGTGTGATTTTGAAATGCCTAATAGTACATATACCAAACCACAAATAAGTCTTTGAAATTTGACGTATTTTATAAGAAATTAAGTACTGTTCATTCTAGTTACGCACTTGGTTAATATTAAACAATATGTTCTTAAATCTGTAAATAGCTATTTACACTGGTTTTTGCCTTTAAAATCTGTGCTTAGGTGGCAACAGTTTAATAGCTTTTAAAGTATTAATCTATAATGTTTACAAATTAAACTTTTTTAATAGACACTGTTGCCAAGTTTTCAGACGTAGTTTTGACAGATATTCCTGGAAATACAGTTATTTCGGTGTTTGACACTTATACTATATTTAAGTTATGGAAGCTTATATATCTACCAAAGGACAGCATTTTCATGATTTATAAAAGCAAACTGTATAGCTGATGCAAACAGGATGCAGTTTACTGCACTGCTAGACCCCAGATATAAAGTAATTCATCTATGCATGCAAGCTGAAAAAAAAATTTTGTTGGTTAACTATTAATACCTTTCTTGACTCAAAACTAAAACCTTCTCTCCTTCCAAAAGAAATGTTCCATTTTTCAACTGGGTGTGTTTAATTTTTTTTTTCAGTGCGAGTGTGTGAATGTGTGTGTAAAATACTTTTAATCTAGACTTAAAAAAAATCAGTCCTCAATGTTGCATATTGTTTGTTCTAAGTTTATTTTACTGGAATTAAAGTTGTTTTGTTTTTTCCATCTGGAAGAAAGTTTAAGTTGTTTCACGTATAATACGACATTATGATAAATTTGTAGCTTCAAATATCTAGTGGGGGGAATATATAGAGTTTGCAGGTTTGGGGGAGCAGAAAAATTTCGGTTAATTGAGCTTGTGCTGAATGAGTAAAGTTGCTGATAATTTTTGTTAACATAAATGCTATTCTGGCCTGCTGTCATTTTGATGAGAACTCTTGATTTCAGTGATGACAACTTAAGAAACAGATGTCATGTTTCATACCTTTTTTATCAGGAAAAAAGCAGCAAGCCTTCAGGTGTTCCAGTGATGCCTAACACATATTGAGCTGGACTTTATGCTGTACTTTACAATAGGTGTGTTGAATTGTTTTGGGGGAACTGTGTATGCACTGGCAACTAAGACAATGAACCTCAACTATACTGGATGGCTCCTTAGTCGATAGATGAACTAACGGCAGCTAAACTGCTACTAAAAAATAGTTTCGTCATGCTGAAGCTATGAAATCCAGTTATATGTTCTGTTGCTCAGCAAACTTGCAAGTCTGAAATTTAGCAGTCTTTCTCAGAATGATGTAACTTCTGGCACATGCAAAATGCTAACGTGAGTTAATTCACCCTCAGGATCTGTGTTGTATTGGCTGTTTTTAATCAGATGATTTTTCAACAAAGGACTGCTTTAAGTTCTTTCTGAACTCAGCTGGGAAAGCAGTCCTCTTCAGCTGAATGTAATAACTGCAGGAGTGTCACACCTCGCTGGCAAGGACCGTGTTGCATGTCACCACTGTACCTTGGAGAAACTCCAGTTCTTACCTCCTCCTGTTTATCCTTTTTGCTCCTGTTCCGTTTCTCACTTGCGCATCTACTCAATGGTGCTGTGCTGTGTGTCAGGAGATAATGCAAATGTATCACTGTTCTGCTAGTATAATGAATTTTGTATTCAAGTATGCTGATGAAATAATTAAGTCATCTAACAATTTCTGCTCATTACAGTGTTTATTAATGATATCAGATGGAATATAATCCCAGTAAAAAACAATTAACGTTGTCAATTGTGAAATGATGAGCATAAAGTAGGAAAGTGTTCGGAAGTTTAATGGGCTACTTGGCACTCTAGATTTAGCAAGGAGACCAGAAGCGCACTGCTGGGCGTTTCCTAGTTCTGGTTTATTTTACATCTGACTATAGTTTACTGGTGCCATGCAGTGAGGGGATGAAAACAGAAGTTAAGAGATTCAAAATGAACTAGAAATGGAATTTTCAAATACTTCTGCTTTTCCTATGTATAATCTGCAGAATACATTGTGCTTTTTTTCAACACTTTTCTTTCCATGACAAACACTGAAACAGCATGTTAATGCCTAAACTTTATTAGTACCGATGGGAAAACTGGCCTTTTCCCCCTATAGTATGAAAACATTACTTGTAAGGTAAATTGCTTATTTTATATTATATATCATAATTCAGCTATTCATAAGCTAGGATCACTGTTGTGTGTTAGCACTGTTCAGAAGAGCTACATGTCAAGTTTGTTTTTTAATAATTTCTTTTAATTATCAAATTTCTAACTTCTTATTTATACATAAATGAAATGTATTAGCTTGCTATTATTCCTTAATTATACTATACGAGTTCACTGTTTAATATACATATAGTAACTACTATTCAGTTTCTGATTAAATTTACTTAAACTTTAAAACCAAATAATTTTGCTACTATAAAGTCTTGCACTGGACATATTAAAGATGCTGGCACCATATTTTTGCAGAAAAAAAGTGAGATTACCATCAGAAGTGGCTAACTTTGATATCAAAGATAGTGTTTTTAAAATCAGCAGTTAGCTTTGTCATTAAAGCAATGTTCTTTATATCTTGGATTTAGTTTAAACTAAAATGACAGTGTATCAGGAGCCATTGAAGATCTCTGTTCTGAATGAATATATTTTCATTTTGTCTGAAAGATCTTAAGACGTCAGTCAGGACAAACCCAAGCCTTGTCAGTGAAAAGTGATGTGTCTGTGAAAAGAATTACTTGGAACTACAGTACACAGAGTAATTCAGATGAGAATTTAACTCCCTCCCCCATTCTTGAAGAGCTTTAAAAGGCAGAGCAATGTGAAGTCATTTGTCCAATGGTTTCATTAGCTGTGACTCTGCTATTCTTTGTTATATGTACAATAATGTTTCATGCTATCCTTAGAGTTGACAGTTAAAACAGTTGATAACAATCATAAATAGTTTGAACTGCAGACTTCATTTCTGACCACAAAAGAAGTTTATTCTTCTCTATTTTAATGCATATATTTTAACACTGCTTAAATATATTTATGACTTTAGTAGAGACTAGACCTTTCTCCTTGTGTTTTTTTTTTTTTTCCAGATAGGTAAATCTGTATTCTGAAATTTGAATCACTTTCTGATACTTTAATCTTTCATCATTTGCTTTTCCACAGGTTTACTTTGGGGGAAACAGTAATCTGTTAAATAACTAGTATCAACACCCCATCCTCTGCTGTAAAAAGCCTGATTAGATACTGTGTATGTTTTTATGTCCATGAACTTGAGCTACTCGTGTGCAATTACGTGTATGGGAATGGAGTAGTGTTCATGATCTGTATTTACATCATCATATGGATGTATATTTATTAATAAAGTTAATACTTTAAAATCTAACAATTTTTTCTCTGGGCTTTTTTTAGTATCTCTTAAATCCTGGCTGAAGATGCCTGTTGACAGTATTGTCAGACAAATGGCCTGAACCATTCTCTCTTCTAAGTGGAAATGCTGCTTGTTCTCCTGATGTCTCAGTCATAGTTAAGTAACTCAATCTGTCACTGAAATGTTTTGGTACACCTTGTACAGATTTCAGGTAAAATCAGGTGACTTGTTGTGTTTGTCCCTTGCCTCCCTGAAGTGTAATTGAATCTGACTGCCATAGACTGCGTTTCATGCCCGTGTGGACTTCAAATGCGCAGAGAGTTTGTGAGAGTTGGGAGGCCGCTGTGTTGTGTGATTTTTAAATTGAATAAATGAGCGTACCCTTTCAGTATACATTGCTTTCTGAATTTCAATGTGAGATGTGTATCGCTTGTTACAGGCAAGTCCCATATATTTGCATTAAGTCAGAAAGCCTGTATGAATTGCAAGGTATCAGAAAATAGAGGAATGTTGCTTATTTTTTAATAAATTGAAAATGCTGCTACGGTAACTTAATTGTTCTTATCCTTTCACTTAAATATGAGAAGAGGGGAGGAAAGGAATTATAGCGATGTACTTATAAATAGTAAGCTGCTAACTTTTTTCTTACTCTGCACATGGAAATCAAATTGAGAGTACTCAAACTAAACTTTTCATGGAATGGTGGTCATTATTCATTATTTTGTGACGAGTAAGATATATTTATCCCTGTATTCTAGCAATATTCCAATTTGTCTTTGTTGGCAAGATGTGCTCTGCATACCACCACCCAACCCCTCTTTTTTCCTTTTTTTTTTCTTCTACTGAAGTTTTTCAGTAACTTCGGGGGAAGATGGGCAGTCCTACCTACCAGAAGCTGGAATCTAGGCTCCTAGGTCTGCATCCTCCCCTTGCTTTCCAGCAGCCTCTGTTTTCTCTTTCATGTACTTTGAAAGCCCATCTAGGGTTGAAAAGTTGTAAGGTACAGTTATTTTGCAGACTTTTAAATTGCTTTTACCTGAAAAAGACATATGACGCTTTTTTTGTTTGTTTGGGTTTTTTTTTTGTTGGCCATTCTCGTAATGCTAAATATGTGGCTTTCAAGGTGACTGGATATGTTCAGAATAGAGTTTGACTACAGTTTGCTACATCCTGGTCTAAAAATCAGTTCCTGGATGTGATTCCTTGAGCAAAATGGATTATTTTCTTGGTTGTAATGAAACCTTAAGTATTAGATATTAAGTCAGTCACAAGAGTACAGGCTTTTCAGCAGTGTTGGAAGTTGCGCAGCTGCTTCCATGGCTGCTGCGTTCTCTGCCATGTGATGAACTGAACGATAAAAGTTGCAATGCAACCTGTCCCCTTGATGCATAGCTGGTGTGCGAGGCCAGGTGCAGCTTCTGATGATGGGAGCACTGTATGATTTGTTCATGCTGACAGACTAGCAGTGTTGCGGTGTCAGCTATGCAAGCTGGACATCTTGAAGAAGTCTTTAAGACGGTCATATCTTTTAATCAAATTTAATTTATGTATGTCATGAGACTTCAAGGCTTGCTTTGGGGCTGGACTGGCATTTTTATGCTTCTGTACCTCCTTGATGTGAAGTCTTAAAGCAACACAAATAGCACAATGTGAATTAAATATGCACCTATTAAATATGCCAGCTCAGTAGTGTGTTTTTTGGACCAAGACAAATGAAGATTGTTCTTGACAGTTAATCATTTAAAGCTGTAATGCCTGAAAGTAAAGGACTGACTTGCTGCCTTGCATTGCATGCTATTTTTATCAGGGTTCTGCCTGTGGCTCTGCATCTATTGTTTAACAGTTGAGAGAGGTGTGGCCTGACCATACAGAATTGGCAGCACAAAAGCTACCGCCTTCTGGAGCTGGCTCTCGCCCAGGCTCCCTGCGTGGCCTAGGGATGGCGATGTCTCTGTTTCCCCATTGGTAAAAACATGGCAAAAATATGTGCTTATCTTGCAGGGTTGCTGGAAGGAATCATTAGTTAACAACTTTTAGCTACTTTGAAGCTGAAAAATGTTGTGGAATTCTTAAGTGTTGTTTAAATCATCTGAGGCAGATAAATTTTGCCTTTCATGTTGTTTTTTTCATACCACAAAAGCTTGTTCTAATTAGTGAAAAAAAAATATCACAGTAACAATTAGTGCAAGTTTTATTACTTACAGTAATTACAGTAGGTCATTGAGATATGCATAATACTAAAATGTGTATTTGCTCCTTAAAGTGCTCATATTTTTAAATAAAAATACTCAACTGCAGCCACATTGAGAAAACAAAGATTACAAAGTCACACATCCCAAATATAGGCCTTGGTTAAAGTTGCCTGTGTGACCTCAGCCTGTGCTCCTGACTTGAATGCTTGTCATGTTTTCTTCTACCTCATCTTTGTGCTATTGAATACACAGAATGTTGTAGCTGTGAGGACATGTCAGGATTACATACGAGTGGACACCTTGGTCTTGGTGAAGGTCCTGGCATTGCCTCTTCATCCCAGTCTGTGTCTTCTTCCACTCCTTCTCTTGCTCTTGCCATGTTGCCCATGAAGACACTTGTGCAGTGTGACTGGAATCTGGGGAGAAGTCCAGCTGCTGAAATCCAAGATGCACAAATGACCACCAAGTTTTGGTGTTTTTTCACGGGTGCAACAAAAGACAAATGTTTTGCAAATCCTCTTCTCTGCTAAATTTCAGCTCCTTCCCGAACAAAGAGGGCTTTTCTAATGTGTCCAAGATTTTTGAATAGATGCAAAACAATGTATTTTTTTACTAGACTTTTTCCTGAAGACAGACATTTGGCATTAAAAATCAGAAAAAATGTAAGCCACTGAAAAGAGTATTGAAACAGAACTGGCAGGCATCATAAGAAATGTGCCTCCTCTGTAATGCATAAGCACTGGGATAGTACATTTGTTGTGAGTTAGGCATGATAAAGCCTGACTATCTGTAATTCTTGGGAGTTCATTTGTTTTCCATTAATAGATTACTTATAGTCACCATAAAAAAAATACAAATTTGCACAAACCTTTTGAATTGTGTTATGACATTTTGTTAGGATTAAATCTACAGAAGTGTCTCGGAGGTATGCTGCCAGAAAGCTCTTATTTTAAAGGTTTGGAATATCATCACTTGCATTTGAGCTCTGACACCATCCAGGGCTGCAGCAGGGGGACATGCTAGCTCCTGATGGCGCAGAGCCGAGAGCTGGGAATCATGTGCAGTCCTTGGCCAGAAGGGAAATTGTTTTCAAGTTGAAAAAGCCACTTTGTCCAAACTCCAAGGTAAGGACAACTGGGAATGGGGCAGCTTTTTGCAGGCTCATCCACACCAGCTTGGATTCCTCATATGCTTTTGCTTTCAAGCTTGCTTGCTTGGTCTGTATCAGCTGGTCTAATTAAATATTTTCTCTCTAAGTGCAAACCTCATGTTTTATGTCTTTAGACTTTTATGTCCTCAATATTAATGCTTGTGCAAATTGGACTTTGAAAGAAAAAAATTCCCAAGCAAGAAAATGTGTTCTGTAAGAAAGAACCGAGTTGGAGAAGTGTCCCTTAGTAGAAGCAAAGACAAACATCCCATTTCTGTAACAAAGCTGACACCCATCTTCATTTATATGCATGTACAGTGTTTTTCTTGCCTTTTTCCCAGTGTGTGTGTATGGTTCATACGTTTGTAGTTCATAATTCTCACTTGCTTTTTGACATGCAGTTTTGGCAAAATCTCATTTTGTGGTGCTGTCAGTTTGAAGAAACATGGTAAAAAAAGGGGTACTGGCACTTCAGGTACTACGTTTATTTTCAAAGTGCCCCAAGTAGTCCTGAAGCTTCACTATTAAAAAAGAACTAACTCAGAAAGAGTTAGTTCCTGAGTTATTCTCCTCACAGGAGGAATATTTTATTTCCTAAGAAGAAATACCAGAATATTTATATCACCTTTCAGCTTTGATCAATATGCTGATGGCCAAGAGCTCCATCTTTTCTTTTTAGCTTTAAAAAAATATGCCTTTAGTTTACAGGGTTTCACCCTTTTCCCAGCCTGGCTGTAGGTTAAAGTTTAGTTTTCATGTGAAAACATCCCTGATGGAATCAGTGCTGCTCTATAGTGGGTGGAGGAAAATCCTTCAGCAGGCAGATGTGGCTGTTGGGCAGTCCTGGTCACAGCAGGCCCTTAGGGCTGCGATACCCAGTTACAAGAAGACACGCTTTTGGAAGGAATTACAGGGTGCGTTTGCGTGCCCTCTCAATTACCCTTCAATCATAACATCCTGTCAAGTCTTCGGGATGACATTTCCCTTGTTGCGAGAATTTTCAACCTGAACTAATTTAAATCAACAGTGAAATGCCTGCTGACCTCCAGCACCGTCAGCAGACCCAAACTTTGCCCGTGCAGAGTGTCCTGTTACACTGCGTAGTAGTCAGCAGGGGACTTGGCCCGGCGCCCTCATGAACGTGTGTCGCTGCTGTACAGGGGAGTTTGCAAGGGCTGAGACGAGAAAACTCGGTTAAAAACCCCTACTGTTTGTATTTAATACTGGCAGGGACTAGGACCTGAGCTGAACTCCGTCTGTTGTGTTGCACTGCTCTCGGAGCTCTAGCAGATCTCTGTCCCTTCGCTGAGGATCATCTCGCTGGGCTGTTCTGGAGCCCCGCAGACGAACGCGGCTGTGGCGATCGCGTCCCCCCGCTGCGGCCTGCGCTGCCCCC